>NC_062219.1:75695159-75785159 GCF_902686445.1 Sciurus carolinensis | reverse complement strand
TTGTATTTTTAATTTTTCAGAGCTTTTTTGTTTTTTGTTCTCTGATGGTCCTTTGTTTTTCAGTCTCCTATTTTTATTTCATGGATGTAATGTCCTCTCTTCTCTTCTGAGTTGATTAATTATTATTTTGGAAACTTTCTTGACTACCTGCTCTGTTCCTTGGAATTTATTTTGCAGAAGAGAAAGTTTTTCTTTTGGTTCATTTTGATTGCTGTCTTTCACAAAGGCTTTTTTTAAAGACAGAAACAATAAAAAACAGACCAGAAACCATATTTGGGTGGGAAATGTAACTGTTAGGCTGTATAGTAGTTCTGGCTGAGCCTACCCACCCTCAGTGCCTTCAGTTATTCTCTCTAGAGTTGATAAGTCCCTCCAGAGTGGAATCTACTCATCTTCTGCCCAAAGAGTCTAAGCCTGTTTGCCAGGTCCTGTCATTTGAATGGGCTAGTTATGGAGGTTTTAAAAATCAATCCCTCTGTTTTAATCAGGACATCTCACACCCACCTTCATCTGTGAGCCCAGCATCCCCTGCTTCCAGATGGTAATCTTTTAGTCTTTTGACAAGGGGGAGAGGCCTTCACTTGGCTAGAGTGGTTGGGAAAGAGGAGCAGAGGTCCTAAATGCCTCTTTTATACACGTTCAATCTTCTTTTTAGACTCACTGCTCTTCTGTTGTGCCCTCATCTCTGATGTGTCATACCAAGGTCTGGCAAGCTAGGGTCTGCTAGCTGAATCACAATAGGTCCTCCTTTCCAATATCTGCCTGTTTTTATAAATAAAGTTTTATTTTTTTGTAACAGCCACACTCACAGACACGTATTGTCTACAGCTGCAGAGTTAACCCTGTGCTATGCAAAGCCTATAAATCTGACTCTCTGCACTGCTATGGTTTGAGTGTGTCCCCTCCACAATTTGTGTGTTGAAACTTCATGGCCATTATCATAGTGTGAACTGGTGCAGACTTTAAGAGGTGGTTAGGTCATAAGGGCCTCTCCCTTGGAGTGGGATTAAAGCCCTTCCTAAAAGAGGTTTTAAGCAGCAGTCAGCCCTTTTGCCCTTCGGTCTTCTGTCCTGTTAAAATACAATTCTCTTCCCCTCCAGGGAATGCAGTTGTTAAGGTACCATCCTGAAAGCAGAGAGAACCCTCACCAGAACTAAGCCTGCTGATGCTTTGATCTTGAACTTCCCAGCCTCCAGAACGGTAAGAAACTAATTTTTGTTCTTTATAGACTAGCCAGTCTCAGGTATTTTGTTATGGCAGCATAAAAGTACTAAGACATAGGCCTTAATGTTAAAAAGTTGCTGATTCCTGTACTACGTTACACTATGATTAGATCCGATTCTGCCATTTCCCCTGTACTTTTTGAATTGCTCAATAAATATTTATGTTAATTGTTGCTGTTAAATCCATGTTTGTAAACATTATGCTCCATTGTATCCAAAAGGTGTTAATCTTTTCAAGGATACTTGTTTTAGTCTCTGGGCTTCATGTTATGAATCAGGGGTCAAAATAAGCCCCAGTTTGTCACTGACTTGTGTAACATCAGAGTGGCGGCTGTAACTCTTTGATTTTAGTACAGTTCGATTTTGTTCTTGCCCTATTCAATGTGACAATAAGAACTATATGAGGTGTACTGTCTGAAAGTCCATTAAAAAGTACAAAGTGTGAAATGTAAGGTTCTGTTGTCACAATGTATAATTTTAAATATCACTAATTGTATAATATAAAATTAATGTTAAATAATAACCATACCACAGCATGTGTTCATTGTTTACTAAAAGCACTTTTGGCATGGATATCAGACTCCAGGATATCAGACTCTTGGTCTTCTATATTACTATATTACTAAATAGTTGTTCTCAATTTCTTTGACTAGTTTTCCTTCTTAATTAAATCTTTAAATGTTGGAGTGAACAGGGATGAATCCTCAGGTTTATTCTTTTTCTCTCTTTCTATGGTCTCTCCGTAGGTGGTCTCACCCATGGTTTTAAATATTGGCTATCACCATTAATTATTTACAAATTTTAATCTCTTTTAGTCTCTAGATATTCCTTTAATAATGTATATACTTACATACTTAAGAGGTACCTTAAAGCTAATATATATGACTTCAAGATCTCTTAGTTTTGGCACTACTGATACTTTGGGGGGTATAATTCTTCACCTTAGTTTTCATTTTTATCATCTCTCACCTGAATGAAATCCACAGGATTCCAAAGAGACTCCCCACTTCTCTCAATGCTTTCTATACAGAAGGTAATGCGATTTTTTAGAAACAAGTCAAATTTCATCACCCTTTAACTTAAAACTCTCTAATGGCTTCTTATTACATTAATGATAAAAATTAATCTCCTAGTTAAAAAATACAAAGTTGAGTTTCATGTAGGGTGAGAGACAGAAGTTTAATTTCAGTTTGTTACATGTGGATTTCAAATTTTTGCAGCACCATTTGTTGAATAGGCTATCTTTTCACCAGTGAATGTTTTGGGCACCTTTGTCTAGTACGAGAGAACTATTTATGTAGGTTTGTCTCTGTGTCTGCTATTCTGTACCATTTATCTACCTGTCTATTTTGGTGCCAATACCATGCCATTTTTGTTATTATGACTCTGTAGTATAGTTTAAGGTCTGGTATTGTGGTGCCTCCTGCTTCACTTTTCTTGCTAAGAATTGCTTTGGCTATTCTGGTCTCTTATCTTTCCCACTGAATTTCATGATTGCCTTTTCTAGATCTGTGAAGAATGTCATTGAGATTTTAATAGGAATTGCATTAAATCTGTATAACACTTTTGGTGGTATGGCCATTTTGGCTATATTAATTCTGCCTATCCAGGAGCATGGGAGGTCTTTCCATCTTCTAAGGTCTTCTTCAAGTTCTTTCTTTTTTTCTTTTGTTAGATTGAATTCTAAGTATTTTATTATATTTTTTAAAGGCTATTGTAAAATGGGGTAGCTTTCCTAAACTCAACTCAAAGTGGATCAAAGACTTAGGCACTAGAACAGAGACCCTGCAACTAATAGGAGAAAAAGTAGACCCAAATGTTCACCATGTTGGCCTAGGATCTGACTACCTTAACCAAACTCCTAAAGTACAAGAAGTGAAATCAAGAATCAAAAAATGGGATGAATTAAAACTAAAAAGCTTCTCACCAGCAAAGGAAACAATCAAAAATATGTAGAAAGAGCCCACAGAATGGGAGAAAATCTTTATCACACACACCTCAGATACAGCATTAATCTCTAGGATATATAAAGAAATAAAAAAAACTTGGCACCAAAAGAACAAATAACCCAATCAATAAATGGGCTAAGGAAATGAACAGACATTTCATAGAAGATATATAATCTATCAACAAATATATGAAAAAATGTTCAATATTTCTAGCAATTAAAAACTACTCTAAGATTTCATTTCACTCCAGTCAGAATGTAAATTATTAAGAATATAAGCAAAAATAAATGTTGGCAAGGATGTGGGGAAAAAGGTACACTCACACATTTCTGGTGGGTCTGCCAATTGGTACAACCATTGTCGAGTTATGGAGAAAACTTGGAATGGAACCATCATTTGACCCAGTTATCCCACTCCTTGGCTTATACCCAAAGGGCTTAAAATCAGCATATTACAGTGATGCAGCCACATCAATGTTTATAGTAGCTCAACTCACAATAGCCAGATTGTGGAACCAACCTAGATGCCCTTCAACAGATGAATGGAAATGTGGTACATGTACACAATGGAATATTACTCAGACTTAAAAGAAAATGAAATTATGGCATTTGTTGGTAAATGGATGGAACTAGAGAATATCATGCTAAGAGAAATAAGTCAGTCCCCCCAAACCAAAGGCCAAATGTTTTCTCTGATATCTGAATGCTAATAATAAGGACAGGGGTCTAGGGAAGAATAGAGTTACTTTAGATTCAGTAGAGGGAATAAAGGGAGAGGAGGGGATATGGGGTAGAAAGGAGTATAGAATGAATCAGACATTATTACCCTATATATTATACACCCTGCATATATGACTACACATCTGGTGGGATTCTACATCATGTACAACCAGAAAAATGGGAAATTATACTCCATTTATGTATGATGTATCATAGTGCATCTACTGTCAATAAATTACAAAAAGCACACAGGGCATGCTATATTTTGTGAGAAATAAGAGAAAATACAGAAATATGCATATACCTGTTTATCTTTATAAAAAGAAGCAGCAAAAATACAAACCATAAAACAATGACAATGATTTCCTGTTTGAGATGGTGAGGGAGGGGGAGAGGGTGGAAAGGATAGGAGATGGAGCAATACAGCTCTGAATATAAATTTTTGTGTAATTTTAAATTTTATGAAAATCATATTGCCTCATTCTTGCTTGGTGGTTTGGTAAAAAGGCAGTGAGAGAAGGGCAAACAAATTTTTAGCTCATTTAGTAGAACTCATTTTTATGTTTGTGTGGGTGAAACAATTATGAAACTACTTTTAATTTGTATAGGTTTGAGTACATGAATAAATGAATTGATATTGTGGGAAGCTAGGATACACAATCGAAGAAGAGATGCAGAAAAGTAAAATGTGGGAAGGATAGGGAGATCTCTGTGGATAATGGATTGAAACTAGGTTATTGGTATGAACTCATGATTCTAAAATACTTATATATTGGCATATGTGCTTGCATATATACATATATATTTATGTATAAATGTATGTGTAATGTATTAGTGTATACATATTCATATGCACATATGCATGTATTTCTTAACTTGATGTACTGAAAAATTCGGAAGCAAAGATACCCTAGTAGCAGATCTTGGTCCGTAAGATAAGTTTCTGCTAAATGGAACCAGAGCTCCTGGGAGAAATTGCTGATTCCAGGGCTGAGAGGTAGGGAAGGTAACAGATGATCCTAGAACATCTCATTTTGCTAGATTAATGTGGAGGTTAATATTGAAACAACTAACATCCTATGGGAATTTAAAGTTACACTTATTTAAAAATAACAAATCAATTCCTTAGTTGCACTAGTTGTATTTTAATGATCAGCAACCACATGTAGCTAGTGGCTACAGTATCATATTACACAGATGTGGAACATTTCCATCCCTGCCGAAAGTTCTAGTAGGTAGCATTGTGCTAGAAAGCATAGAGGAATGCTCCAAGAGTAAGATCACATGATAATGATATCTGCATTAGCTTGAAGGGGTTCCTGCTTGCCAAGACAGGGAAAATTTCAGCCTTGAAATAATTAAAAACATTAGTGACTTATATGCCATTGGAAAAATGCAAATTTATGAATCCATATTGATCATAAATATATAAATCATACACAAATGGGAGAGAAGTGAGGACCCCTGCTTTACAGAATGCAAAGGACCACTGGTAAAGGTGGAAAAAATCCTGCAGTTTTAAATCAGTATTTTGCAACCATCACAATAGAGATTGGGTCAGGCAAGAATCACTAATGAATGCTAAATCTAGAGGAAAGTTTTGATGAAAAGCAGGATTTTTGCATGACCTTCACTAGATTGCTTATTTGTTGCAAGAAAAAAAGATGACAACTTTACTATCAAGTTTCAGATAGCATCTTGACTGTGTGATCACATTAACATTACCAGTGAAGAGTAGATGGACACTGAGTTCCTCTAGATGTACTACTCTGAGGAGGCACAGTGTCACTCATAGAATCTGTTACTTAAACTCCATCATGAAGGAACCATAAGACAAATCCAGAATGAATATTGTTTTATTTGAGACTTGATAACTACACGAAACCCTTGATTTTACACAAATTCTGAAGATGGGGAGAAAGAGACAATGAAAGTCACTGTTAGATCAATTGATAAAATTGGACCATGGATGAGAGATTAAATAAAAGTGTTGTATGAAGGCTTAATTTCCTGAAGTTCATTACTATAGTGTGGTTATGTAAGAGTAACTCCTATTCGTAGGAAATACACATCAAAATGTTTAGGGGAAAAGGGTCATGATGCATGCAAATTTCTCTCAAATTGTTAAAAAATGCACTTGCGTGCTCATGGACATTCACTCATATACATGGAGCACGAGTGATTAAAAATAGATGGGGTAAAACATGAACAAGAGACAAACCGGATAAAGGGAATACAAGCCATCTTTGTACTATTATTCTTTCAAGTTCGAAATGATTTTCCAATAAAAAGACATACAAAAGCAATCTTAATCACATTCAAGGTCCTGTGTTATCTGATTTACATACTCCCTGACCTTATATCTGACTTCACTCTCTTGCTCTCCCTGGGACTTGGAGTACACAAATGTTTGGACTTAGAGTTTTATAGCTGCTTTCCCTCTGCCTGGAATGCTCCCCTGGGTCTTTACAGGGCAGTTATCTTCTCATCACAAAGATTTAATTCTCCATCCAGATACCCTCTCCTCATAGAGAGGCCTCTTGGAGGTGCTATTTCTTCTTTATGTCACTAACCGAAGTCGTTTACTTTTTTTATCACGTGTTTCTTCAAGTGAAAGGACATCCCATGAGGACTGCTGGATCCTCAGTGCCTAGAACAGAGTCTCTATTGAGTAATCACTCAAATATTGGTTGAATGAATAAATAAATGATGAGGACTTCCTTTAATGTCCTCAAGGGACTGCACTTTATACATTTCCAGCCCTCCTTTATGACCCCTCCAGAATGATTCCCAGTCCTCTTCACCTTGGCAGTAACACTGAAGAGTTTATGCCCTGAGATCAGATGTCCAGGCTCCATCCTAGCTGTCACCCCTGTCCTTGCCTCTGGGCATGGTTCTTCTTTTGTGAATGAAAACTTAATAAGATAATGAATATAAAGTGTTTAGTATCATGCCTGGCACATTGAAATCCATTAGTATATACTTGCTAATTTAATAATCATTGTGTCTGCACAGTACAAATCCTCCCAGATTATAGGTATTTAATAATTATTGTATTACCAAATGTAAAAATGTAATTTTCATTTATTTTTTGTTCTTCTGTTTTGAAAGAGCCTTCCTAATGTTGGAAGTTGAGTCTGGTTGCTGTCTTTTGTTAGCAGGGGTGGGGGAGGCAAAGCCAAATATTTAAAACATTTTGTACACTTATGAGCTAAATTTTTAAAATGTCTTTTTTTGAGAGAATTTGTTGTTTCTAAGATTTTTGTGTGTACTGTTCTGATTGGAATAGATTTTCCCACAGTGATTTAAAAGCATTTCAAACTAATCTATATTTTTAAGGGAGGCATTATTCTCTGTTTTCTAGCAAATTGTAACTAATAAATTGCTCAGTGGACACTAACTTTAGGCCACATTTTTTTCCTTTACTTGTTTTGTTGGTTATAATTTTTTCCTACCAAAATCCCCATAGTAACTCTTTATAGAGAGAAAGGAAAATCTATTATATTTACTTCTAAAACTTATAGTATTTTGCAACTTGCTTTTACCTGTCTGTTAGTTGTGATTTAAAGTTTCTTTTGGCATACTAGTCCAATCTATTAGAGTAATTTTTATTTTTTTGTTTCAGAGTGCAAATAATTTCTGATTGATTTAATAGTGAATCTATATCTCCCTTTGTATGATTAGAAATTTTATTTTGCTATTATCTGTTAATTATATTGTTACCTTAATTTTTATTTCTAAGGAATTCCTTTCCCTCTTTATATAATCATGAATAATTCTTTGATCTATAATAAATCACTGATATATTTTGTTACTTTACGTCAGTACTGTATTTTGGTTCTTGAATGTTCCTCAAAGGCCTGTGTGTTGAAGGCTTAGCCCCTAGCCTGTGGCGTTATGAGAAGGTTGTGGAACCTTTAGGGGGTGAGGACTCATGGAAAGTGGTTGGTTCATGGGGAGGTGGCCTTGAAGCGGGTATTGGGACTCTGGCCTGTTCCTCTTTGTCTTTTTTTGCTTCCCAGCTCTCATGAGGTAAGCAGCTTCATCCACATGGGGTTCCTGTCATGGGTTGCCTCAGGCCCAAAGTAATAGGGCCAAGTAACCATTGACTGAAATCTCTGAAACTGTGAGCCAAAATTAAATTTTTCCTTTATTAAGTGGATTTTCTGAGGTATTTTGTAACAGTGGCAGAAAGCAAACATTGTTTGCCCTCTTGACAATACTTTTATCCCACCTGCTCTTTTTAATTAAGCCTTTTATAACTTTTTTATGGTTCATTTTTGTTGTTGAATAATAGAGATTTTAATACAATGTTACATTTATTTCAGATTATGTTACATACAATTACAATCTGTAAAAATTGCTATAATTGTTTAAAAAGAATTTATGATACGAATCCATACCTGTAAGATTATTCTAACATTTTTTGAAACTCAAATTCAGAATGTATGTGTGTTTGGCAAAATATTTCACCCCTCATCATCCATTTGGAGTATACTCATTCAAACAGATTTCTTAAGGGTTTAACGATCAGACTGCATTTTTAGTAAACAGTGATCTTTCTACATCATTGTAAATGAGGATACCCCCTGATAGCTATGCTAGCAAAATCAACAAGTGCATGCTCTCTGTTATCTCATGGGTGGCACCCCTGTGTTTGTTGTGTGCATCCAGCTGGCTAATGCTGCTCTGCTTATGTGGTGTTTCCCATGTATTTGGAAAGCTGACTTGATTAATAATTATTAATTTTTAATTTAAAAATGTCTCTTAGTAAGTTTAATAGACTGAAATGTGTCCCTTCAAAGTTCAAATGTTGAAGTCCTAATCCCCAGCACCTCATAATGTGACTGTATTTGGAGATAAGCTTTTTAAAGTGGCGATTCAGTTAAAATGAGGATGCGAGGATAGTTTCTCAAGATGATTGGTATCCTAATATGGAGAGGAAATTTGAACACAGACACTAGGGATGTAGACACACAAAGAAAATACCATGTGAGGGTACAGAGAGAAGGTGGCTGTTATGGTTTGGATGTGAGGTGTCCCCCAAAAGCTCACATATGAGACAATGCAAGAGGGTTGAGAGGAGAAATGATTGGGTTGTGAGAGCCTTAATCCTATGAACTGAATGCTGGTAGGCGGTGACTGGAGGAGGTGGGGCTTTGGGAGCATGTCTTTGGGGTGTATATTTTGTATCTGTTGAGTGGAGTCTCTCTCTGCTTCCTGATTGATCATTATGTGAGCTGCTTCCCTCTGCCACACACTCTACCATGATGTTCTGCCTCAACTTGAGTCCTGAGGAATGGAGTCTGCTGTCTGTGAACTGAGACATAGGAAACTGTGAGCCCCCAAATAAACTTTCCTCCCCTAAAATTGTCCTGGTCAGATCTTTACTCACAGCAGCAAAAAAAGCTGACTACAATGGTGGCCATCTGCAGTCAAGAAGCAAGGCCTCATGGGGAACCAAACATGCTGACACCTCGATTTTGGGTCTCTAGTTTCCAGGACTGTGAGAAAACGATTTTTTGTTGTTGTTGAAGCCACCAAGTACATGATTTTTTTTTTTTCAACCCTAGCACCCTTGTAGTTGAATACCACAGGTCTTTCAATAATTCTCTTGGTTTGACAAAGAGATTTTTCAGTTCCAACAGTTGTTGAACTTTTTCTCATTCTCCAGATTTGTTAATCATTGAAAAATGGTCTCTCAACAGTACATATAGACCTGAAGAGAGAGAGAGACTTTTAAAATTTGTTAGTTATTAATACCCTAACTTACATTCCATTGTCCCCTTGTCCAACATGATTAATTAATTTTCATTTAAGTAAGACTTAAGGCTCTAGAAAGTACATTTAATAGCTCACTACATGACAAAGTGAAGATAGTACTTTCTAAAAGATGTCAGACCTTTTTCAGATCATCCTATTGAGAACTTAAAAAAAAAAATGGAATAGACCCAGTAAGACTTTGTATTCCAAAGTTTTTTTTTTCCTGTTTCAGGCAATGCAGAAGTTCTTTTTCAGATACAAGATTCAACACATGATTCCAAATAACTTTTTTTTCCCTTCTGTATGATATGAGCATGAGTATTATTCCAGTACATACTCCATTTTTACTAATTAAGTTTACTTGCTAAACTAAGTTTCAAATATATACTTTTACTGATATTCTATTAGATTTAAATCTCAAATATGATAGCTTATAAGAGTTTAAAATCTGATTCAGAAAAAGTAAAGCATTATCTCTGTTGATCTTTTGAACTTATTATTTTGTTGAATATGTTATTTATTTTTATTGATAGTTTTTTGCATTTGTATAAAAAGCATGAATCATGGCATTTTCTAGAAGACTAAAAAAATTAAACAACTTTGGCTTAACAAGTCAGTTTTCCTTGTTCAGGTTTGGATGCTTTGACCAGTCTGGTAAATGTTTTGAGTCACCTGTAATACTTTCTTCTTTTTTGTATTTAATTTATTTTTTATTGTAAACAAATGGGTTACATCTTGTTTCTCTGTACATGAAGTAGAGGCATACAATTTGTGTAATCATAAATTTACATAGGGTAATAGTTTTTGATTCTTTCTGTTATTTTTTCCCTTCCCCCCACCCCTCCTACCTCTCTTTTCCCCCTATACAGTCCCTCCTTCCTCCATTCTTGCCCCCCTCCCACCACCCATTATATATCATCATCTGCTTATCAGTGAGATCATTCGTCCTTTGGTTTTTTGAGATTGGCTTATCTCACTTAGCATGATATTCTCCAATTTCATCCATTTGCCTGCAAATGCCATAATTTTATTATTTTTATGGTTGAGTAATATTCCACTATATATATATATATATATCACAGTTTCTTTATCTATTCATCCATTGAAGGACATCTAGGTTGGTTCCACAATCTGGCTATGGTGAATTGAGCAGCTATGAACATTGATGTGGCCGCATCACTGTAGTATGCTGACTTTAAGTCCTTTGGGATAGGCCAAGGAATGGGATAGCTGAGTCAAATGGTGATTCCATTCCAAGTTTTCTAAGGAATCTCCACACTGCTTTCCAGAGCGGCTGCACTAATTTGCAACCCCACTAGCAATGTGTGAGTGTTTCTTTTTCCCCACATCCTCTCCAACACCTATTGTTGCTTGCATTCTTGATAATTGCCATTCTAATTGGGGTGAGATGGAATCTTAGGGTAGTTTTGATTTGTATTTCTCTTATTGCTAGAGATGTTGAACCTTTTTTTCATATATCTGTTGATTTCTTGTAGATCTTCTGTGAAGTGTCTGTTCATTTCCTTAGCCCATTTGTTGATTGGGTTATTTGTATTCTTGGTGTAGAGTTTTTTGAGTTCTTTATGTATTCTGGAAATTAGTGCTCTATCTGAAGTATGAGTGGCAAGATTTTCTCCCAGTCTGTAGTCTCTTTCTTTGCATTGCTGATAGTTACCTTTGCTGAGAGAAAGCTTTTTAGTTTGAATCTATCCCAGTTATTGATTCTTGCTTTTATTTCTTGTGCTATGGAAGTCCTGTTCAGGAAGTCTGATCCTAAGCCGACATGTTGAAGCTCTGGAGCTACCTTCTCTTCTATAAGATGCAAGGTCTCAGGTCCGATTCCAAGGTCCTTGATCCATTTTGAGTTGAGTTTTGTGCAGGGTGAGAGATATGGGTTTAGTTTCATTCTGCTGCATATGGATTTCTAGTTTTCACAGCACCATTTGTTGAAGAGGCTATCTTTTCTCCATCGCATATTTTTGGCACCTTTGTCTAGTAAGAGAAAATTTTATTTATTTGAGTTTGTGTCCTCATCCTCTATTCTGTACCATTGATCTACCTGTCTATTTTAGAACAAATACCATGCCGTTTTTGTTACTATTGCTTTGTAGTATAGTTGAAGTTCTGGTATTGTGATACCCCCTGCTTCACTCTTCCTGCTAAGGATTGCTTTAGCTATTCTGGTTTCTTATTCTTCCAGATGAATTTCATGATTGCTTGCTCTATTTCTGTGAGGTATGTCATTGGGATTTTAATTCGAATTGCATTGAATCTGTATAAGACTTTTGGTAGTAAGGCCACTTTGACAATATTAATTCTGCCTATCCAGGGACATGGGAGATCTTTCCCTCTTCTAAGGTTTTCTCTAATTTCTTTCTTTAGTGTTCTGTAGTTCTCATTGTAGAGTTCTTTCACCTCTTTTGTTAGATTGATTATTATTATTTTATTTTTTTCAAGGCTGTTGTGAATGGGGTAGTTATTATCTTTCTGAAGATTCATCATTTATGTGTAAAAATGCATTAGATTTATGAGCATTGATCTTATATCCTGCTACTTTACTGAATTCACTTATGAGTTCTAAAAGTTTTCTGGTGGAATTTCCTGGTTCCTCTAAATATATAATCAGGTCATCAGCAAATAGGAATAGTTTGATTTCTTCTTTTCCTATTTGTATCCCTTTAATTTCCTTGGTCTGCCTAATTGCTCTGGCTAGAGTTTCTAAGACAATGTTGAATAGAAGTGGTGAAAGAGGGCATCCCTGCCTTGTTCCAGTTTTTAGGGGAAATGCTTTCAGTTTTTCACCATTTAGAATGATATTAGCCATGGGTTTAGCATAGGTGGCCTTTACAATATTAAGGTATGTTCCCACTATCCCTATTTTTTCTAGTGTTTTGAGCATGAAGGGGTGCTGTATTTTATCAAATGCTTTTTCTGCATCTATTGAAATAATCATGTGGTTCTTGACTTTAAGACTGTTGATAAGGTGAATTACATTTATTGATTTCCTGATGTTGAACCAACCTTGCATCCCTGGGATAAAACCCACTTGATCGTGGTGCACTATCTTTTAAATTTATTTTTGTATGTGATTTGCTAAAATTTTGTTGAGAATTTTTGCGTTGATGTTCATTAAGGATATTGGTCTGAAATTTTCTCTCCTCGATGTGTCTCTGTCTAGTTTAGGTATCAGGGTGATATTGGCTTCATAGAATGAGTTTGGGAGGGTTCCCTCCTCTTCTATTTCATGGAATACTTTGAGAAGAATTGGAATGAGTTCTTCTTTAAAGGATTTGTAGAACTTTGCTGAGAACCCATCTCGTCCCGGACTTTTCTTTGTTGGTAGACTTTTGATGACTTCTTCTATTTCATTACTTGAAATTGATGTATTTAAATTGTGTATGTCCTCCATGTTCAGTTTAGGTAATTCATATGTCTCTAGAAACCTGTTGATGTCTTCAAGATTTTCTATTTTGTTGGCATATAGATATTCAAAATAGCTTCTAATTAGATTTTGTATTTCAATCTTGCCTGTCGCGATAGTTCCTTGTTCATTCTGAATTTTAGTAATGAGTTTTCTCTCTCCTTCTCTTTGTTAGTGTGGCTAAGGGTTTATCAATTTTGTTTATTTTTTCAAAGAGCCAACTATTTATTTTGTCAATTTTTTCGATTGTTTCTTTTGTTTCAATTTCATTGATTTCAGCTCTCAGTTTAACTATTTCCTGTTTTCTACTACTTTTGGTGTTGCTCTATTCTGCTTTTTCTAGGGCTTTGAGTGTAGTGCTGGGTCCTTTTTTTGTTGATTTTTTCTTCTTTTATTGAATGCGCCCCATGAAATAAGTTTTCCTCTAAGTACTGCTTTCATAGTGTCCCAGAGATTTTGATATGATGTGTCTTTGTTCTCATTTACCTCTAAGAATTTTTTTATTCCCCCCCTGATGTCTTCTGTTATTCATTCATCATTCAATAGCCTATTATTTAATCTCCAGGTGTTGAAGTAGTTTCTGTTTTTTATTCTGTCATTTATTTCTAATTTCAATCCATTACGATCTGATAGAATACAAGGTAGTGACTCTATCTTCTTGTATTTGCTAACAGTAGCTTTGTGGCATAATATATGGTCTATTTTAGAGAACGATCCATGTGCTGCTGAGAAGAAAGTGTATTCGCTCTTGGTTGGATGGTATGTTCTATATATGTTTGTTAAGTCTAAATTATTGATTGTGTTATTGAGATCTATGGTTTCTTTGTTCAATTTTTGTTTGGAAGATGTGTCCAGCGGTGAGAGAGGTGTGTTAAAGTCACCTAGTATTATTGTGTTGTGGTCTATTTGATTCCTGGAATTGAGAAGGATTTGTTTGACATACATGGATGAGCCACTCTTTGGGGCATAGATATTTATGATTGTTATGCCTTGCTGATTTATGGTTCCCTTAAGCAGTATGAAATGTCCTTCTTTATTCCTTCTGACTAACTTTGGCTTGAAGTCCACATTATCTGACATGAGGATGGATACTCCAGCGTTTTTGCTGAGTCCATGTGCATGGTATGTTTTTTCCCATCCTTTCACCTTCAGTCTGTGGGTATTTCTTTCTATGAGATGAGTCTCTTGCAGGCAGCATATTGTTGGATCTTTCATTTAATCCGATCTACCAGTCTAGGTCTTTGATTGATGAGTTCAGGCCATTAACAGTCAGGGTTATTATTGAGATGTGATTTGTATCCTAGATCATTTGGCTAATTTTTTTTTTTTTTGACATGACTTGGTTTCTCCTTTATTTGGCTATTCCTTTAGGGTAGTTCCTCCCTTTGCTGATTTACATCTTTGTTTTTCATCTCTTCCTCATGGAATATTTTGCTGAGAATGTTCTGTAGTGCAGGTTTTCTTTTTGTAAATTCTTTTAGCTTTTGTTTATCATGGAATGATTTTAATTTGTCATCAAATCTGAAGGTAAGTTTTGCTGGGTATAAGATTCTTGGTTGGTATCCGTTTTCTTTCAGGGCATGAAAAATGTTGTTCTAGGACCTTCTAGCTTTTAGTGTCTGGTTTGAAAAATCTGCTGATATCCGTATTGATTTCCCCCTGAATACAATTTGATTCTTTTCTCTCTCAGCCTTTAAAATTCTGTCTTTATTTTGTATGTTAGGTATTTTCATTATAATGTGCCTTGGTGTGGGTCTGTTGTAATTTTGTGTATTTGGAGTCCTATAAACATCTTGAACTTGATTTTCCATTTCATTCTTCAGATTTTGGAAATTTTCTGATATTATTTCATTGAATAGATTGTTCATTCCTTTGGTTTTTTTCTCTGTGCCTTCCTCAATCCCAATAATTCTTAAATTTGACCTTTTTATGATATACCATATTTCTTGGATATTCTGTTCATGGTTTCTTACCATCTTCTCTGTTTGGTCAACTTTGTTTTCAAGATTATATCTTTTGTCCTCAATGGCTGAGGTTCTATCTTCCAGGTGTTCTATCCTATTGGTTATACTTTCTATGGAATTTTTAATTTGGTTTATTGTTTCCTTCATTTCAAGGATTTCTATCTTTTTTTTTTTTTTTAGAATCTCTAACTCTTTATTGAAATGATCTTTTCCTTCCCGCATTTGCTTTTTTAACCGTTGAGTGGTGTAATCATTGAAAGCCTGCATTTGCTATTCCATCTCATTGTTTGCTTCTCTGATCATTTTAATTAAGTACATTCTGAACTCCCTTTCTGACATTTCTTCTGTCATGCTGTTATTGAATATTACTGATGTAGAATCTAGGTTTGTTTGGGACATTTTCTTCCCTTGTTTTCTCATATTGGTTAGGTATCTACCCCTCTAGTAGTGAAACTCTATTGACTTATACTGTCCCTGTAGATTTCCAATAACTCACCTCTTCGCCTTCAGAAGCCTGAAGTCTTGGAGGAACTTGATATACAGTATTACACATGGAAGCTGCCCCTCTAGGGGTGGTGACCTTCAGGTGGGGTGTATTTCCTGCTGGTGGGAAGAGGCACCTCCTCTTGTTGACCGATGTTCAGTCAAAAGGGGGACTAGACTGCAGGCTGGGACATGGCTGGTCTGGGCCTGTGTCTCTGGTTCTACCACCCTCTTCGGAAAGCCTCACCCAGGAGGAAGACTCAGTCAGTGGTGACGTCTCGTTGAGCAGCTCTCCTCTGAGAAGTTCCCTTCAGTCCAGAACTACCACCTGGGCGAGGCAGCTCTCCTCTGCAATGTTCCCAGGGGTCTGGACCTACCTTCTGGGCCAGGGAACCTCATCCTGCGATTGAGATTCTCGCCGGGCAGACCTCCTCTGTATGTTCCCTGGGGTCCGGAACTACATGTAATACTTTCAATGAACCCTTTGAGTTCTCATCTTAGAAGCAAATGAACTAATATATTTGAGATGCTAATACAATTAAAATAACAGTTCAGTGAATGAAAAGGCAGGAAAGGCCAGAACTGGGAATTTAGTATGAGGACAGAGTGCAGTAGATGTAAAGGGTCAGTCAGCTAAGGGTCAGGGCAGTGGGACAAGGATAGGTAGACAAGAACCACAAACCTATGTAGGAAAACAGACCTGGAACCACCAGGTGTGAGAACTGAGGGAGGAAGTTTATGTGGTAGAGACAGAGTTTTGAGTTTCCAGTGGGTCATCTGACATCAGAAAGCCAGGGGTCAAGAAAGCAGTCAGGGAGACTCTGGCAAAGCATGGAGATGCAGGTGAAGTACTTACAGCTAACAGGCTCCAGTTTGGCTGTGTGGCCTGGAGCCTTCAGATCTGGAGCCTGTGGTTTGGTTTAGAGTCAGAGAACCTAGGAGCTGTGCACAGACAGGGGAGGGAGGGATGATGTGGGACTGCAGGGTCCCAGGGTCCCCATTCTGTGGAGACTTCCTGCTTATTTGTGGCTGACAAATTTGGCAGGTGTATGTGAATAGCCAGAAAGGGATCATCTGTGCGTGCAGCAGAAACCAAAGCCTGTGTCTTTGGGGGACATGTAACATATTACAGGATTTTATTAATTCTAATTATCTTACAAATTCAAGTAGCTCAGATAATTGTTTTCCTAATCCCTTAGGGAGTACATTATTATTTTTTTTAAAAAAAGGAAAAAAATAAAACCCAAGATGATGGTCAGAAATACTTCAGTGATATTTCTAAAAGCTGCTTTGCTTTTCAAGAGAAATGTCATCTAAATGGAATATCATATTTAAGGTAAGGGACAGGCACTTTGTGTCTAAAAATATTGCCTGACTCATGGCTTTTATTTCTCTTTAGGTGCAGAGCATGTTGGACAGGAGAGGAGGGATGTTGTGTGCCTGGGGCCACCATGCTTTCAGTTTCATCCAGCTCCTGCTATTTTGGGGCTGTAGCTGAGGAATTATGCAGGTCATCAACTTCGTAAGGGAATCTAATGACATCTTTGAAACAGCACTGGTGACCACACCCTATACAACTTCTGCTATGATGTGCCTAAATACCCGTGTGGCCTTATCCCCTGGTCGAGCTGTTTGGATTGTGATGGCCATCTGGTAAGGCAGACTGAATCCATTGTCTGACAAGTACCCCAAAGATTCTTCCTTTCAAGAATCAGAAGACTCAGGGGCTGAGGTTGTAACTTAGTGATAGAGAGCTTACTTTGCACATGTGAGGCACTGGGTTCGATCCTTAGCATCACATAAAAATAAATAAAAATAAAAGTATTGTGTCTAACTACAACTAAAAATATTTAAAAAAAAAAGAATCAAAAGACTCAGTTTGTGGGGATTGTTAGTCTTGAGGTCATGTGGTATTGGATTCAGGGTCTGTGCATTTAAAGTTTCAGCCACTTACAAACTCTGGGGCAACCAGAGAAACCATGAATAAGGAAATGGAAATGCAGAGAGAATATAGTAGTCAAAGAGGAGAGCATAACTGGGTCAAGTGGTGATTCCATTCCAAGTTTTCTGAGGAATCTCCACACTGCTTTCCATAGTGATTGCACCAATTTGCAGTCCCACCAGCAATATGTGAGTGTACCTTTTCCCCTACATCCTCACCAACACTTGTTATGTCTTATATCCTTGATAATTGCCATTCTAACTGGAGTGAGATGAAATCTTAGAGTAGTTTTGATTTGCATTTATCTAATTGCTAGAGATGTTGAACATGTTTTCATGTATTTGTTGATTGTATCTTTTCTTCTGTGAAGTTTCTGTTCAGTTCCTTAGCCCAATTATTGATTGGGTTCTTTGTTTTTTTTTGGTGTTAAATCTTTTGAGTTTTTTATATATCCTAGAGATTAATGCATTATCTGAGATGCATGTAGTAAATATTTTCTCTCAATCAGTAGCTCTCTCTTTACATTATTGTTTCTTTTTCTGAGAAGAAGCTTTTGAGTTTGAATCCCTCTCATTTATTGATCCTTGATTTTACTTCTTGCATGAACTCAACTCAAAGTGGATCAAGAACTGATCATATTTTTTCTTTTCTGAAGTGCCTGTTTAGTTCCTTTGCCAATTTATTTATTGGGTTAATTTTGTTGTTAAGTTTTTTGAGTTCTTTGTTTATCCTGAAGACTAATGCTCTATCTGAGGTGCAGGTGTTAAAGATTTTCTCCCATTCTGTAGGCTCTTTCTTCATATTCTTGATTATTTCCTTTGCTGTGAAGAAGCTTTATTATTTGATTCCATACCATTTATTGATTCTTGATTTTGCTTCTTGTGCTTTAGGAGTCTTTTTGTGGAGAGTTAGGACTACTTTTCCTTTTAGTAGGCATGGGGTCTCTGGTCTAATGCCTAGGTTCTTTTTATTTCCCCTCTGAACTTGGGCCTAACTTCACCCAAAATATTGTCAAAATGCCTAAGTCCTTGATCCACTTTGAGTTGAGTTTTGTGCAGGGTGAAAGAGGTTTAATTTCATTTTACTACATATGGATTTCCAGTTTTCCCAGCACCATTTTTCGAAAAGGCTATCTTTTCTCCAGTGTATGTTTATGGTGACTTTGTCTAGTAGGAGATAACTGTATTTGTGTGGGTTTATCTCTATGTCTTCTATTCTGTACCATTGGTCTTCATGTCTGTTTTTGTTACTGTAGCACCATAGTATAATTTAAGGTCTGATATTGTAATCCCTCCTGCTTCACTTTTCTCACTGAGGATTGCTTTGGCTATTCTGGGTGTCTAATTTTTCCAAATAAATTTCATGACTGCCTTTTCTATTTCTATGAAGAACATCATTAGAATTTGGATAAATAAAATTTGGTATAAGTATACATACAATGGACTATTATTCAACTATAAAGAAGAATAAAATTATGGCATTTGCCAGTAAATGAATGGAACTAGAGATTATCATGCTATATGAAATAAGGCAGTCCCAAGAAAATCAAAGACCAAATGTTCTCTGGTATGCAGATGCTAACACACAATAAGGCATGGAGGGCAGAATAGAAGTTTTTTGGATTAGACAATGGGGAATGAAGGGAAGAGACAGGGATGAGAACGGGAAAGACAGTAGAATGAACTGGACATAACTTTCTATATTGATATAGGGATACATGACCAGTGTAACTCCACATCATGTACAACCACAAGAATGGGAAGTTATATTTCATGCATGTATGATATGTCAAAATACACTCTACTTTTATGTTTATCTAAAAAGAACAAATAATAAATTTAACTCCCCCCAAGCCTCCCAAAAAACAACAACAAAAAATGGGAGCAAATGGAGTGAGTAGGTAAGGGGGAGGGAGGGAGAGAGACAAAGAGAAAGAGAGAAAGAGTAACATTCAGAAACAGACCAATAAGCCAAGACAGGACTTGGTTTTCTCTTGATGGCTTTCTTATGTCCAGCACCATGATCTGTGAGACTCCTTTTATCTGAATTTGTTTGGAGGATGCTTATTTCTTGCTTCTAAATTAGCTTTCACTAAAATAAATACACAAAAGTAGGCTATGGAGCTGCTTATAGAAATAAGATGTGTTCCAGAGAAAGCAGTTCTGAAAATAATCAAAGCATCATGAGCATCACGAAGAGAATTTGACATGAATGAAATACTCATGACATATATCAAGCTGTGAGGGATCAACAAATGTGAAACTATGAACATTACTGTCCCTAGATGTTATTTTAATGGAAATACTTATAGGGTCAGCACTCAGCAACTTTGGAAACTTCTTGCAGTATATTGGTAATTTTGGCTGACTGCTGAAAACTTGGCTAATAATTTAATGTCATCTTTTATTTGGTATTTTACAGTTCCTTAACTGAGATACCTAGGGGAGGGAAATTGCATTCACAATATAATAGGAGGGAGAGGAGCTTTTAAGTCTATACTTTCTCAGGGAGGATCTTTTCATTACCAAGTTAGTGACATGAGAAGGTAGGAGAAACTGCATTTATTACTTTCAACTTGTGCCCAAGAGTTAAGAAGATGATAACAGCATCATCCATCAGCCCTGATCTTTTGCAGTGATATTTGTGGTAATTTTTTTCCTTTGGCAATACTTGGCACCAGAGTTTTGTGGAAAGATCTGCAACTGAGAATTCTATGCCTGTGTTTTCTATTGGCTACTCATTCCACTAAAAGAAGAGATTAATTTTTACTCAATAGTCGACTGTCCATTTCTATTGGAATTTAATGAAAAGGAGAGAAAATAGCAACATTAATACAGTTGAGGATATGATTACTGTTTGAAAACAGATAAAAAATTAGGGGTAGTAAGGTCTACCCTGTGGGAGCAGCCATGGACAGAGGCTTCTCTCACTCCAAAGTAGTGATTCCTATGTTTTGGGGAAAACTCTCCAGGACAATGTTTATGATTTTAAACAATATTTCATATTTCTTAGACCATCACTGATTTTGTTATTAAATTTAAAGAAAAAAATGTATGTTTTTAGGATATTACAAGGAACATTTATTTACTTGAAAGTACTTATCTCAACTTCTGCTATGTATAAGGACTTCCAAAAAAGTATTTACTGTTAAAAATATTTTTTTGTATTTTGATTAACATGTATAAATTGTGCATACTAATGGAGTTCATTTCAACACATGCACATAGTGGTTATTAGTCAAATCCAGCCTTCCATGCCCACCCTTCCCAGTCTCTAGTAATCACTATTCTATGTTCAGCTTAACTGTTTTTTTTTTTAATTTTTTTTTTTAGGTTTTGCAAATGAGAGAGAACAGAGTTTGTCTTTCTGTAACTGACTATTTCATTTAACACCATATACGCCAGGTCCATCCATTTTGCTGCAAATGACAGGAATCATTCTTCTTCATGACTGAATAATTCTATTATGCATATGTATCACACTTTCCTTATCAGTTTGTTTGTTGATGATCACCTAGGTTGATTCCAGTTCTCAGCTATTGTTATATATAGAATAATGCTATAGTAAACATGGGCATGTAGGTCTCTCTTTGGTATGATTTCATTTTCTCAAAATGCACTGACAAGTAGATCATATGATAGATGTCTTTTTAGTTTTTTTGAGAAACCTCTACATTGTTTTCTATTCCCCCTCCCCCAAGTTTACATTCTCACCGAATGTATGAGAGTTCTTTTTCTCTATATGCTCATCAGCATTTGTTTTTGGTTTTTGATAATAGTTATTCTAACTGGGTTGAGATGAGATCTCATTGTAGTTTTGATTCACAATTTACCTGATGGCTAATGGTATTGTGCACATTATCATATATTTGTTGGTCATTTGTATTTTTTCTTTGAAAAAGTGTTTATTTAGATCATTTAATCTATTTTTTAAATTGGATTACTTTTTTTTTCTCAAGTTTTTTGAGTTCTTTATACATTCTGGATATTAATCCTCTGTCAGATGAAGAATTGGCAAATCTTTTCTCCCATTCTTTAGGTTGTCTCTTCACTTGATTGTTTCCTTAGTAATGCAGAAGCTTTTGAGTTTGATGTAATCCCTTTTGTGTATTTATGCTTTTATTTCCTGTACTTTTGAAGGCCTATCCAGAAAATCATTGCCTAGAAGTATTCCCCCTGTATTTTGTTCTAGTAGTTTCAGAATTTTAGGTCTTACATTTAAGTCTCTAATCCATTTTGAGTAGATGTTTGTACAAGCTTAGAGATAGGCATCTAGTTTTAATCTTTTGCCTGTGGATATCCAGTTTTCCTAGCATGATGAATTGAAGAGGCTGTCCTTTCTCCAATGTATGCTTTCAGCACCTTTGTTGAGCCTCAGTTGGCTGAAGATGTGTTGTTATTTCTGGGATCTCTATTCCATTGGTCTATATGTCTCCTCCCACCCCAACACCCGCATTCTTCTGATGGCAGTACCAAGATGTTTTGGTTACTGGGCTCTGTAACACGTCTTAAAATCAGATATTGTGATGACTGCAGCTTTGTTTTTTGGTTCAAGATAAC
This sequence comes from Sciurus carolinensis, assembly GCF_902686445.1. Classification (NCBI taxonomy): domain Eukaryota; kingdom Metazoa; phylum Chordata; class Mammalia; order Rodentia; family Sciuridae; genus Sciurus; species Sciurus carolinensis. The sequence continues at coordinate 75,763,136 of NC_062219.1, read as the reverse complement.
TTTGACTCTTCAAGGTTTTGTTTTCTTTTTGTGCTTCTATATGGAATTTAGAATTGCCTTTCTAGTTCTGTCAAGAAGATCAGTGCTATTTAGATGGGAATCTATATATTGCTGATTCTTCCAACCCAGGAACATGGGAGGTTTTTCCCTTTTTTGTGCCATCAGTTTCTTGTAATTTGCCTTGTAGAGGTCTTTCACTACCTTGCTTAGTTTATTTCTAGGTATTTCATCAATTTATTTTTATAACTAGTGTGAATGGGACTGTTTTCATGAGCTTCCTCAGCAATCTCATCATTGGTACATACTGATCAAAAAAGCATTTTTAATTTAAAAGAAGGGACTGATTCAAAAGCCTGAGCATCAAGATCCTAAAATCTAAAATACTTTTTCTGTGTATTGCTGTCATTGTGGCATTTCTGCTTATTACATAAATTCTTCCTATTAAATAAGGGTTTTTCCTTATATTATTATAATTTTATAAATAACCTTTAAATTAAGTCATCTTGATCAGTTTGGTTTATTGCCAAACATTCTTTTTGACCTTTATGAGCATCATCTCATCTCAGGAATCCATTATTCTGTTACTGTAATATTAACAATAAAAAATCTAGCACTTATTACACACTGTGTTTCTAGGAATATGCTAGTAAATATTTAATAGCTGCCACAAAACACATACACAAGTTTATAATGAGTTTTAGTAATATAAATAATAAAATAAATAATATTCTTAAAAAGTTCCTTTAAGCTAAATATTGAATTAATAGGGACTTGGAAAAGAGAACTGAAGTTTTATCTGAGTTCCTTGACCACTGATCCTTGCTGGAATCAGGGTTACATGGTCATCTGAGTTAAAGATCTAAGTTAATTTAATAAAGTTATTTCCATGGCTTAGATATGGATATGAAGTTTGTTATCAATAGAATATTGATTTGATAACAAAAACCCTCTGAGAGAAACAGTGTGCTAATGATCTATTTTCACTTTTAAACTAACTCAAATGGAAAAGATATGTGCCTGTGTGCTATTAGGAGGTTCCCCCGCGTGCTGATCTTTTGAGAGGGAAACTGAAGAAGTCAAACTTTAGCACAGTTCTCGCCAGCAGGCTACAATGTCATCTCTTTATCTGGGCACACAAGGACCTTCTTGGTCCAGTCCTTCTGTGGGGGTGCCTCTCTGCCACATCCCATGTGGATGAGAAAAGGGTTAAGTGCTGGAGGATTAAGTTGGTTGTTTATCAATCCATTGTCCCCCAAATTATCTACTCAATAAACACACAAGAGCCAATAGTCTTGTTAAAATGAGAGGGGGCATGACGGGTTTGGTCATAACAGCTCTGGCCTCTAACAACAACAACAACATGGAGTAGTCCAATTCTCTTTTATTTATAGACACACAAGTAAAGGGGGCAAGACTGGGAGGAGCTTCTTCTGTGATGGACAGGATAGGGTGGAGTTAGGGGAGTCATTCTCTTAGGGGAACTAGACAGGGAACTGTCTGATTCTGCTAGATAAGGATGGCTTCCCACAACCTTTTGTAGTGGTGCCTTCCTCACCTCTGGGTGAGGAATATATTCACAGATATATTGAAGCAATCATTCCGTGCACCTGTCTCTTTTGTTTCTTTGCGTCCTCTTCCTGAAGCCACCGCTCATTGCTTTTCTCAAGTCTGTTCCTTCAGTCAGTTTCTGTGTCCCTGTGCAGCCCTCCTTGAATCATCCAGCTTCCTACAATCCTTTCATTTGATGCACATAGCCATATGTGACTTGGGAGGAGAAACTATTAGTAAAGAGCATTTCTGTTTCATGAGTGAGAAAAAGGTGATCAAGAGAAGTTAAAGCTTATGACTGTAGGCTTTTAAATCATGACTAATAGTATTGAGATCCTCTAACTATAGTGTTTTCTTTTCATTCCTCACACTGATTCAGAAAGAGCAAGGCCAAGATAGAATTTCATCTTTAGTTTTAGTCTCTGGAGTTGGTAACCCTCATAAGACAAAACAATTTTGGAATGAGAGTGAGGGATAATTCCTAGGGAAAAATTGAGCTTTATTTGTGAAAAAATTATTTGGCACTCGATAGCCTACTAGTATAACTGGAGTTATAGATGGAGTAGCAATTAATAGTCTTCTTTATTATTCTTGACTTAGGGAATTGTCTATATTAAAATCTAGGGGCTGGGAGTGTGGTTCAGTGGTAGAACCTGTGCTTAGCACGTGCGAGGCCCTGTGTTTAATCCCAGCACCAAAAGTCAAATAAACATAAAAACCAATCAACTGACCTGATCAAACAAACAAAAACAAAGAAAACCAACCAACCAACCAACCAACCAACCAACCAACCAACCAACCAAACAATAAAAAAACTGAATCACTAATATCTAGATTGGACTTATGCAGAACTTAGTTCCTGGGGGAACACATGGTAATGTTGCCCATATCCCCTCTCCTCTTCAGGGTTCTGACTATGTAGGCATTACTTCATTGCCATGGGAAGAGTTTTATTGGATTGTAGTTGATTTACCACATGTGGTCAATGAATATCATGGCATCTGACTTTCCTTGGAGAGTTAATTCTTGATATTTGAGACATCATTACTTCTATAATTTTTTAATGTTATGCTTTTCTTAATTAAATTCCATTTCTCTGGCTCATTGTATTTCACTAAACACTTGTTTTTGCTCAGTTTATATTTTTAAATGCTCATGGACACCTCTGTAAGTATTTTCTGACATATTTCATATCTGCCGGTTTTCTCCTTATCAAATTGTTTCTTCATATTCGGGCACATTTTTGTTTTATCTTGTTTCAGATTCTTTTAAAGAATACTCAAACAGTATTTTGGGCATGATCTAATCTGTCTGATGCAGGGTAGAGAGTAGAGTCATCTTTCCTTTTCCTTGATTAAATGCTTTTTTTTTTAATTGCTAGTTTGGATTGCTTATGCCCTAGTGGCCTAAGTTTGCCAGGATGCACATGACACTCTCTTCTCACATAAAAGATGAGGGAAAGATTGGGGTTTATTTAGGTGTCATGTTTTGGGATTTGACAGAAGCTAGCTGGATTAGAACTTTAATTGTACCTGTTGGAGACTGCAACAGAGATTGGAATTCTGGTAAATAATTGTCAACAAAACCCCTCAAGATTTAGGTAATGAATCTAGGCTGAGGCTTGGGCAAGGAAGGTGACCACAGTCAGAGTGGCCAAAGAGGATCAGAGTCAGAGTTGATACTTGGAAAGGAAAGTCTGCAGTCTATATGCCTTGGGGGACTCAGTAGAGCTAGAGCTTTGGAGGAAGGCCATTATCACAGTTTGAAAATGTCCAGTAGGAGGATAACTCAACATTGGGCTTTTCCTTGATATTGATGCATCATTCATCTGTCCACTACAGGAACTTTTGTGTTGCATCCTGTAGAAATTTTCAAAGTGATGCCTTGTAAGTGATTCTTCAGAATGCAAGAAAAGATGGATAAAATGGGACCCTAATTCCACTCTCTTTCTTTTTCCTAGATAACTTATGCACTTTTCCTTTTTGGACTAGTCTTCAGTCTTTACTGATTAATGTGAAGAAGTGATAAGGTTGACTAGAATTGTACTCTATGGAGGAGAAGAAGGTATCTCATTGGCAAGCCTGTGCACTCTGCTATGATGAGGAAGACCTATTTAAAGTAATTTCACTCTTGAAACTGAAAAGTCAATTGGATGTCTCTCAGGCAGTTTCTGAATTTCCAGTCATCAGGTGCAGCTGGTCCTGGTCAAATCTTCTTTTCCACTGATCAGTATTGCAAGGTCAGATATGTCTTATTCCTTAGAGTTTCCATTATAATAGGAGCTGAATATGATGGAATCATCATCATCACTACCACCACCACTAAGTACCACCACCATCACCACCATCACTACCATTATCATCACCACTACCACCACCACCACCACAACTTCCACCACTATAGTCACTGATACCATTACTATTAACACTACCATTAACATTATCACTACTATCACAACCACCACCACTAATACTACTATCACCACCAGCACCACCACAACAAAATAACTGAGAAGGGTTAGATTTGGAAAGAAAATAACTGGAGAAATTTTACTGTCTTTCAGAGGGAATTTGAAAATTTCCATTGACTTCTAGGACAGGTTTATTGGCAACCTAATCTGCCAATCTTTTTTTTTTTTTTTTTTTTTTTTTTTTAAAGGAAAAAGATGACTTATTGCTTTTCTGGAAAAGAAGAAACACAGGGAACTCCTGTTCCAAAGGCTGTGATTCTGCACATTATGGAGAACAGGGGGTTTTTAAAGAGGTGATTCAGAGAAAATGAGATTAGGGAGGAGAGATCAAGAAGGAGAAGATCAGGGAAAAGATCAGGGAGGAGAAGATTAAGGAAAAGAAGATCAGGTTGAATATCAGGGAAGAGAAGTTTAGGGAAAAGAAGATCAGGGAGAAGGTAAGAGAAAAGTTGGGAAAAAGAAAAGAACATGTAAGTTTCAAAGAGACAAGGGATATAGTCAAAGCATTAAGTTAACCCCTGTTACATTTCCTTGCTGTTCCCTAGCTTCCATTTCTATGGGAAGTGGGCAATGACATCTCCAACCTACTTCCTGCTGAAAGGGGTAAAGTTGGGGGAAGTAACCCAAAGTCCTTGTTCTCTATTAGGTAGGGTGTGGACAGTTAAGGGCATTCAGCATTAGAGCAGCCCAGAGGTCAACACTGGCAGATGGCAGGTGATTGGACAAGGCATACATAGGGCAGGGATCATGTTTAGACAAAATAAAGATAGCAAAGCATTACTTTTTTGTAAATAATTAGCACAAAAGTAATTAGTATTTTAACCAGTCTCCTATCTATGAGGAGAGTAACTCAATCTTATCAGTGAAAAACAGATCAGGTTCATCAATGTAGGAGGTTACAAAGATTTGTAGGTCTATGAAATGAGACTCAAATTAACTCAGGACAAATTTGCAACTCTTGTGATCATTATTATTAGGCACTATCACACAAGAACCATTCCTTTACAGCCTCCAATTTCACTTACTTTTTGTAAGGCTGACACATGTGTACATCTTAAGTTACATCTTAAAAAAACCATTGTTTTTCCTTTTAAATGTCCATGTAGGACTGTGCTTTTAGGCTATACTCTCCTGCCAGGTGTTTAAGACCAAGGTGATCAAAACTGACCTTGTTCCTATCTATCCTTAAGAGTCAGCTGAGATTCCTCAGAGATCACTTTTGGGAACATGTGCAAAGCCTCCTGGCTCCTTTAGCTTTCCTCTTCCAGTGGTGCCACTTGACAGGATGGGTCAGGGTCTGGCTGACCATATGTGGCTTCTCTTGGAGGCATCAGGGACATTTCCATTTCCAATGACCCTCCTCTTTGCAGAATATGCACTGGTTGGCTTCCTGTTCTCTAGGGTCTTCTCAATCTCCCTGATCAGCAGACTGGGTGATTTGACAGAATTGCAGGGCTCAGAGAGGAGTCCTGTCATTCTCTCCATCTTGGCCGACCTTAGAGTGCAAGGACCAAAATGTTGACAGCTTTTTCCTTGGCCCTTTTACTTCCTTGACTTTTGATCTCCAAATTTTTGGTTTTAAACACCCAGAAAGTCAGTTTCACCAGTCTTAAAGAGGGAGTAATAAGTTATAACTTCAATAGCTATAATTTTACATACTCCTTTCATTTAGTTGGGGTTAGCATTAGTACTTGAAGTCAGCACTATATACTATGTATCCTGTAAGTGATGGCTTATTATCTCAAATTAATTCACGTTATTTTTTTTTGTTTTGTTTTTAGAGGCACTATCTCTGCAAAACACTAACAGGCAACAATTATAAAGTTTACAAAGAAAATACAAAATGAAATTAATAGAGTAAAAACATATTCAGTTTGGGTAATAGCTATGAACCAAAAATGACTTATAATCTTGAACTTTTACTTAGTTATATATTATATTTTCTGTTTGAGATCACAGTAACCTTTACCAAAAAAAAAAAAAAAAATCAATATTTTGAATACAACCTTAAATGAGCTGAAGTCTAGCCTATTTTGAAACCATTTTTAACATGGAGTAAGGTGGGAGGCAGAGCCTTATCTCAGGTAAGGCAGGGCTCTTCACAAATAACACATTATAGCATTAGTTCTGAAATATGAATCAAAGAAAGGCTAAGAGAGATTTTAACTTTATTTTTGTGGAAAAAGTTGCAGAATGCTTCCATGTTTTAGAGTTTCACCTTTAAACAAATCAGGATCTCCTTATTATCTTCCAAAAATGCTTTTAAATTCTAATTTCAATGTGAAGAGCAACACAAAGTTGTATATATAACTTATTAACAACAGATTACCTTATTCAGCTATAAAACATCAAATGATGTGAATAAATACCAACCAAATTTGTTATTTCTATACAAATCTGAGACTTGCTGCAGATAATGTTAGTATGGAGAATACCAGCTTGGCAGAGTGCTCTACTAAGCATTACATTTAACTAAGTTTAACTTTTAAAGTACAATTTAGAATCCAGAGTATCAGGTTACAATAATCATAGTTTTGCATAGGTTAGCAAAAATCAAAGGATAGTCTTAAATCTTACACATTTAGGAAACAGTGTTAATGATCAGAAATTGATTTGGTCAAAGCAAACAGATATGACAATGTGATCCTTCTATGTCAGATACAATGTATGAAAAAGAGCATTTATTTGTTATCTTGCCAATAAACTTATATAAACTTTCATTTTATAAACTTTTACATAACACTTAGACAAAGCTTAGATGGTTCTCAGATGCAAATATATACCTAGTCACATATTTTGGGTGTCAACAATATTGTTATAACCTAAATAATATTTGTTAAGCCATTTACAAAACAATAATTTAAGACTTTAAAAGAGGTACAAAACCAAATTCCTTTAAGACTTATTTTCCCCAAGGAATAAAACTTAACAAGTACAAGAAAATTATCTTAATAAGAGCAGATCAATGTTTCAGACTTTGCTACATCTTAATACATAAAAGTTCAAATAACTTTAACTGGCTGTGCTAATTACAGCCAATTTAGTCACAAACACAAACTTTTTGAGATTTACCTCCCACAAACCTTCTGTGACTTACTTAAACATTTGAAACTTCTTTATGTCCTTAGTTTTGTCCTTTTTCATCTTGGACTTTAACACTAGAATATTACTTTATTAGACAAAATACTTTCTCATCCAGAAACATTTCTTTTACCTTCTGATTTTCTACAAAAATATATTTCTATACCTATAACTTTTAAAAATCTTTTCTAGTTTTGAACCCTTTCTTAATTCATATTCTGAAACAGTCCTTATGAATATTATCTGTGCATTTAGTTTATACAACAAATTTCATCCTTGGAGAAGGTTGGACAATCCAGCATATATAAAAACTGTGCCTTAGTCTTTTTTCTCCCAGTGTTCATTCAAGGGGTTGGAGCACAAGATAATTTTGAGCCTGACCTGTCTCCATTATCATTATCACAATGCCATCAAATTTAAGTGAGTTCCCCACTGTCAATTGTACTCAGAGATGCCTTTTTGGCCTTTTTCTTTTTTTTTTTTTTTTTTTTTTGCGGTACTGGGAATCGCACCCAGGGCCTTGTGCTTGCAAGGCAAGCACTCTATCGACTAAGCTATCTCCCCATCCCACGGCCTTTTTCTTATACTAGGCATATTGATATTCAATGGAGAGGCCCTTTCCATCCTTTTCTTTAGGCTTCCTTAAAGATCCATTTGCAGAGGTTGCCTACAAAACATAGGTTGGCCTTAGTTTTTGTCCTTTTCTTTTCTGGGTGCAGTTATTTATTCTGTCACTCTCCCCAGTCATTTAGTTGGATGGGATACTATTATAGCAAGAATTGCTTTGTCCCAGTGTTGAAAATCACATGGCTAAGTGGGGTGTCCTGTCAGATCTGAAAAGGGGCGACTATTTCTGTCCCCAGTCATAAACTGACAGTGCTGGAATCTACCATAACATCCTTTGTGAAAACAGCCTCCACCCCACACCCCAGGGGCAAAAGGGGTTGGAAGGCAGGGCAATGGCCAGGTTCTCTTTGGCCATTTTTCTACAACCCACACAGGTTTTCTGGAATTATTATTTTTTTTCCAGTTTAGGACTGGTGTCCTTTACCCACAGTGAGATGATCTGTGGCTGCCTGGAACCAGGCTGAGAAGCAGTGCTGGGAGTCTAGCACTGGGTTTAAAAGATTTAAATCTTGTTTTAACCATTTCTTCTGGTGTCCTGCTATCCTTGCACACCAGAGGCAATGCCTTTTGGCACCTTCAACTTATTTCCTGATGGTTCAGATCCCTGATCGTGAAACTGCATAAATGCCTGTACATACAGAATCTCTTTCATATACGCTACTTCTGACAGATCAACTTCAATGCCAAGATTGTATAATAATTATAAAAAAGACATTTAAAGGCCATATTGTGTTACAGCACACCTTCTTTCTTAGACAGGTTTATACATAGGTGGCCCATGCAGCCAAGATTTCTCTGCTCAAGAGATTACTGGTAAGATCAATCAGCATAGCTCATTTCTTAAAGGGCCAATAACAGACAAAACAAAACAAACAAACAAACAAAAACAACAGGTAATAGAGGATCCCAGAAACCAGGGTTGATAGATGGGAAACTTTAAAATAGACAGACCTGCACATTCAGATGTCTTCCACTTACTTTACCTTTGACAGACCAGCTCCAACTCCAAGATTGTACAATAATCTAGAAAGCTATGTAAAAGGCAGATCATTACAGTAAAAAAACATTAACTTAGGTGGATTATAGGTGGATTTTCTTCAACTTTACCTCTGACAGACCGACTCCAATTGCAAGATTGTACAAAAAAAAGAAACAGAGAGACAACCAGAGAGGAGGCCCAAAACCATGGCCAATAAATAGGAACCTTTAAATTGAACATCCAAAATCTTTCCCAAGAGACTATCTATAGAATTAATGTTCTGCCATGTCTTAAAAGGGTAGTAGCAGATACAAACAAAACAGACAACTATAACAAATTTCCAAGTCCAATGCCGACAAACAGATGAGAACCTAGAACAGATCAGAAGGGAATACATATCTCTAGATTCTAGAGTCCCACTTAATTCTGACTCCTATATCACTGGTGCCACAGCAGTACCCAGAAAAAGGGACCGGATGTTCCCACAAACAGGAACAAGGTGTACAGAATCAAAGGTTTCAGTATGCACACCAGGGGCCTTACCAAATGGCCATGGGTGTCGCGACTTTCCTGAGTTCAGTTTCCTTTCTGTCAAAGTAGAGCAACAGATGGAGCAAATTGTGCAGTTCAGGGAGAGAAGACAGGAATTTCCCAAAGCAAAGAAGAGTGTTGGCAGATGCTGGGGTGGTCCCTCAGTCCCTCCCTTTACTCACAGGAACAGTTCCTCTGGTTTGGCCCTAGGCAAACTCACGCCATCTCCCAATTTCTCCAGTGGTCAGTTCTCAACAAACTTACCAGCTGCCTTGTATCCTCAGCATGGAAGTGGGGGTCACTTGGAGTGCCAGACCTGCCTAAGAAAGCTGGAGTGGGGGCTGTTTTCAGTCCCATCTGGGATGCCAAATTTGTTGCTGAAAGCTAGGTCCTTGTCCCTGATGCCAGTCCAATAACGAGGACACAGTTTTAAGAAAAAGGAAAAAAATGGTTTATGGCTTTGCTAGCAAAGGAGAAACAGGGAACTCCTGTCCCAAAGACTGTGATTCTCCTGCCAATCTTATTCAATTAACGTGAAGGAGTTTTTTTTGAAGAAGAAGTTTGAAATTAATTAATCAGTGTAGAGATCGTATCAGCCGGTCACAGTATGCCATGGAATAAAAACTTGACAAAAGTAAAAGGCCTGGATTCAGGCATTGAAATAACACTAGATCTATCTTCCTTTGGAAGAAACTCTAATATTTCCATAAAGAATGTATGATTGACAACAAACCCACTGTCAACAGCAATCTTCTACAGGGAATGTTCTCTCAATGAGATCTCTGATTTTCTGTTCCTCAAATGCACAGATGCGAGGGGACCACCCCTGCAGACCTGATCGGGCCACTCATCTTTTGTGCTCAGCACAGTGCCAATGGTGAAGAACGTGGGTGAGATTCTTGGATGTGGAGAATGGATTCTAGGGGTTCTGGGAGGGCAGGAAGGAAGGGCTGCCTGCTGCTGCTGAGAGAAGCAGGACCACTGTGCATCTGCCCTTCTTCAGAGTAGGCAGCCCTCTAGAGCCTGGCAGATCCAGACTTGTGCTGTCCTCACGTGGTCACTGGGATGTGGCTGATCTGAACTGAGATTGGGCCTGCATGGTAGCCCCTCAGTGTAGGAGAAGGAAGAGGGACATGATGGAACCTCTGATTTATAGACCTGAGAATACCAACCCAGAATGAAGAGTGCCAAGTCATGATGAAAAAGATAACTGACCGTGGAGATAAGAGGGATGGGAAGGCACATGGAAGGAGAAAGCTCCTTCAGGCCTGATTGCCTACTCTTTATTTATTTTTTTTAAACTAGAATCTTCTCCTGGAATTAATATATTGCTTAGAAGAGCAGTCAGAATTTGGAAAGGAATATATAGATAATGACTGTGTTTTTAAGTCATAAGAAATAATTAGAAAAGAAAACAACAACAGCAACAACAATTGAAGAAATGCTTGATTCATGGACTTTTTCCTACTCTGTCAAGTAAAGGAGATATTCCAGAATTAGACTTTGCATGATAGAATTCTTATTAGATTTATATCTTCAATTTCAAAAAATAGCAGGAAAAATTATTAAAATTGTGGGTGGTTGGTCATGGAAAGGATTATCTATGAGAGAAAAGGTAGTTTCATTTCCCTCCAATATGTTTCAATAAAATTTAAAACATATCAACCTTATCTTCAAATTATTTTTGCTTTCAGGAAATATCCTTGCTGCTCAAACCTTGAAGATGCTCTCAACAATAAATAGCATTAATGCTAATAAGCAATGCAAATGAGCTTTTGACATTAGTGGAAACAGTTTCAATGTGTTGATAAACTGCAACTTAATTAGCAAGGTGCTGTAACTAAGTCACATTTAATGAAAAATAATGCTGATGTATATTTACACAGCTCTAACTTGCACACCAAACAGAAATAAATGCACTGTAATAAGTTTTCTTACAAAGGCACTGTAACTATATGAAATATAGAGTGACCCCATAGAACAATAAAAATATTAAAATATTCCGACTGGGCACTTAAAGATGTGAATTCTAAACTGATATTTGTTATCTTACTGAATTTTGAATGTTGAAACTTCAGCATCTCAGGTACTCACCTGGGGTGCCTGCTTCTCCTACTGCTGTGCTGAATACAGTATATTCAAACTGTCCATCCTTTGAGTATCAGCTGAAATGTCCACTCCTTCTTTAGGCAATCTCTCGTGTTCTTCCTCATTCCTTTGAACACTGCAGTCCTTCTCCCTTTTCTCTTACAATATCTGACTCTTCCTGCCTTATGTGCATTGTAGAGCTTCTTTAGTTTACCTAGATAAGCTTCTTGAGGGTCATATAGTATTTCCTTCACTTTCGAAATGTCAGAGAGCTTAACTTAAAAAATTAATGCCGCCTTATTCCAGTTCTTCTTTCATGTTCTCTAGAGATATCACTAACTGAAATGACTCAATTTTTCTGTGATGCTTCTTATTTATTATCTCTCACTCTCAGTTCAAATGAAGCCCCTTGTCTGTCTTGTTCACTAGAGTATTCCCAACATTTAGCACAACAGTTGACACATAGTAGGAGTACAGTAAAATGTTGTTGACTAATTAAATAAGGTATTGAATGTAGGGAGGCATAAGTTATACAAATACTGTAGCAGTAGATTAACGAGGCAAGGGGATGTCAGGGTTCAATCATTTTTCTTGGTTCATTGATGTATCTCAAACTTCAAACTCCACCAAGGAGTTTACATTGATAATTCTCTCTCTTCTTCATTCTTTTTGTGTATAATAAGCACCATTTCCCAGATAAGAAGCAGAGGTGCAGTGATAGTAAATAACTCCGTTGTAGTTACAAACTATTAATGGCAAAAATGAGAGCAGAATTTACACTTCTTGATTTTGATCCATGAAATCTTTCTGTCTCTGGTAGATTAACTATAAAACTAAAAGAGCTTAGGCTTTAAGGCCATTCCTTCCTAAGCCCTGGGCTTAATTTTATATTTGTAATATTAAATTATTTTTCTTAAAGAGGACTCCTCCACACTCAATTATGTAACCTTCATGCTCCATAAAATCTAGATCCATATATTTTTGGTTTAGGCCATTTTCAGTAAATATTCTCCTGAAGTTTTTGGTTTACTGTCCTTCAAGTGCTGAAAAATTCAGTAGGAGAAAACACCTTTTCTTTCCCTGTCCTTACTTAGGTTTTTCAGCTTCTAAAAATAATGTACACTATAGCGGCAGCTGTGAACACGAAGCATAGCACAATAATAAATGAGTTGGAGCTCAAATAAAACATTCCAGGCCAGTTCTTGCATCCCTTGTGCCAGCCTTGGCAGAGTTTTCCTGTTGCTGGGTCAGCCTGAGGGGAAGTGCCAGCAAAAGAAGGGAAGCTGCTGCTGCTGGAGCTGGTGGCTCCTCGTGGCCTTCCGTGATGTTGGGCCAGTCCTGTGAACAGAGGAGGTGCTTAGCAAATGCCTGCTGAATTCGTTGCCAGGGCTAAAAATCTAGAACAATTGCACACAAGAAAAAGAATACCAATAGGCACCATTTGTTGAGCACCTCCTCTATGCAATGCTTTGCAAGCATCGTCTGGAGGGGTGTGAGGCACTTCAGGGAGCCAGTTTCACGTAGCTACTTGGAGGGCATCATCATTTTAACCAACAAGCTGATGTTTTCAGCTTGTTCTGTTGCAATTCATTGACACCCTGACTGTCTGTCTCTGAGCCTATCCCCAGCTACCTTTCCTGTGTCAGGGCTCAGGCAGAGGTGAGGGACAGACGTCTCCTCTTTCCAAAGCACAACAAAGTAGAGTTCATATGATTTACATACTTGCTAAACACAGAAGTCTTCTAATACCATCCATCTTCCTAAAAAAGCATTTATTCATTCTTGGAGAATTCACTTGTGTATGTCTTACAGTCTCAGACTTCTTTCTTAGCATTCAATGGTCATGTGCAATGATTTTTTAATTAATAAATATAAGGGTTTATATATTAATAAAACTTTCTGATTTCTAGTTGATAAACTAGAGCAGTGAATCTCAGTGTTCCTAGAGGGGCATATCAGAATATAAGTCTTAAAAAAGGATATTTGGTATGTAATATAATTTTATCTCTGGAGAAGGATAAAAACAATCATTAAAATATTGACTACACAAAAATGAATAAAATAGTAAGCAAAAGTCAACCATAATTAAGGTGGGGGATCAGGATGGAGCAGGAGGCTCCAGTTTGTACTAATACTGGGGGATCAAAAACAGCAGCAGCAGCAGTAGCAGCAACAACAACAAGCACAGCAAAAGCAAAACAGTGATTCTGCTACATCAGAACCTAGCATAAATTCTCTCTCCAGTCTTTTTTTTTCTTTTTATTGTGAACAAATGGGATACATGTTCTTTCTAGGTTTGTACATAGAGTAAAGGCATACCATTTGTGTAATCATACGTTTACATAGGGTGATGTTGCTTGATTCATTCTGTTATTTTTTCCCCTTCCCCCCACCCCTCCCATCCCTCTTTTCCCTCTATACAGTCCTTCCTTCCCCCATTCTTGCCCCCCTCCCTAACCCTCACTCTAACCCTAAAACTAACCCCTCCCACGCCCCATTATGTATCATCATCCACTTATCAGCGAGATCATTCTTCCTTTGGTTTTTTGAGATTGGCTTATCTCACTTAGCATGATATTCTCCAATTTCGTCCATTTGCTTGCAAATGCCATAATTTTATCATTCTTTATGGCTGAGTAATATTCCATTGTATATATATGCCACAGTTTCTTTATCCATTCATCAACTGAAGGGCATCTAGGTTGGTTCCACAATATGGCTATGGTGAATTGAGCAGCAATGAACATTGATGTGGCTGTATCTCTGTAGTATGCTGATTTTTTTTTTTTTTTATTTATTTATTTTTTATTTATTTATTTTTTTTACGTTTACATAGGGTAATGATGTTTATTATATTTTTCCCCTCCCCCCACCCCTCCCACCCCTCCCACCCCTCTTTTCCCTCTACACAGTCCTTCTTTCCTTCATTCTTACTGCTCTCCTTAGCCTAACTCTAAACCTAACCCTAAACCTAATGCTAGCCCCTCCCACCCCCCATTATATGTCCTCATCCGCTTATCAGCGAGATCATTTGTCCTTTAGTTTTTTGAGATTGGCTTATCTCACTTAGCATGATATTCTCCAATTTCGACCATTTGCCTACAAATGCCATAATTTTATCATTCTTCATTGCGGAGTAATATTCCATTGTATAAATATGCCACAGTTTCTTTATCCATTCATCAACTGAAGGGCATCTAGGTTGGTTCCACAATCTGGCTATGGTGAATTGAGCAGCAATGAACATTGATGTGGCTGTATCTCTGTAGTATGCTGATTTTAAGTCCTTTGGGTATAGGCCAAGGAGTGGGATAGCTGGGTCAAATGGTGTTTCCATTCCAAGCTTTCTGAGGAATCTCCACACTGCTTTCCAGAGTGGTTGCACTAATTTGCAACCCCACCAGCAATGTATGAGTGTTCCTTTTTCACCACATCCTCGCCAACACCTATTGTTGCTTGTATTCTTGATAATCGCCATTCTAATTGGGGTGAGATGAAATCTTAGGGTGGTTTTGATTTGCATTTCCCTTATTACTAGGGATGTTGAACATTTTTTCATATATCTGGTGATTACTTGTACATCTTCTTCTGTGAAGTGTCTGTTCATTTCCTTAGCCCATTTGTTGATTGGATTATTTGTATTCTTCGTGTAGAGTTTTTTGAGTTCTTTATAGATTCTGGAAATTAGCGCTCTATCTGAGGTATGGTTGGCAAAGATATTCTCCCACTCTGTAGGCTCTCTCTTCACATTTCTGATAGTTTCCTTTGCTGAGAGAAAGCTTTTTAGTTTGAATCTATCCCAGTTGTTTATTCTTGCTTTTATTTCTTGTGCTATGGGAGTCCTGTTAAGGAAATCTGATCCTGAGCCAACAAGTTGAAGATTTGGACCTACTTTTTCTTCTATAAGATGCAGGGTCTCTGGTCTGATTCCGAGGTCCTTGATCCATTTTGAGTTGAGTTTTGTGTAGGGTGAGAGATAGGGGTTTAGTTTCATTCTATTGCATATAGTTTTCCAGTTTTCCCAGCACCATTTGTTGAAGAGGCTATCTTTTCTCCATTGCATATTGTTGGAACCTTTGTCTAGTATGAGAAAATTGTATTTATTTGGGTTTGTGTCCATGTCCTCTATTCTGTACCATTGATCTACCTGTCTATTTTGGTACCAATACCATGCCGTTTTTGTTACTATTGCTTTGTAGTAGAGTTGAAGATCTGGTATTGCAATACCCCCTGCTTCGCTCTTTCTACTGAGGATTGCTTTAGCTATTCTAGGTTTTTTATTCTTCCAGATGAATTTCATAATTGCTTGCTCTATTTCTGCGAGGTACATCATTGGGATTTTAATTGGAATTGCATTGAATCTGTATAGAACTTTAGGTAGTATAGCCATTTTGACGATATTAATTCTGCCTATCCAGGAACATGGGAGATCTTTCCATCTTCTAAGGTTTTCTTGAATTTCTTTCTTTAGTGTTCTGTAGTTCTCATTGTAGAGGTCTTTCACCTCTTTTGTGAGATTGATTCCCAAGTATTTTATTTTTTTCGATGCTATTGTGAATGGAGTAGTTTTCCTAATTTCTCTTTCTGAAGATTCATCACTTATGTATAAAAATGCATTGGATTTATGAGCATTGATCTTGTAACCTGCTACTTTACTGAATTCACTTATGAGTTCTAAAAGTTTTCTGGTGGAATTTCCAGGTTCCTCTAAATATATAATCATGTCATCAGCGAACAGGGATAGTTTGAGTTCTTCTTTTCCTATTCGTATCCCTTTAATTTCTTTGGTTTGTCTAATTGCTCTGGCTAGAGTCTCAAGGACGATGTTGAATAGAAGCGGTGAAAGAGGGCATCCCTGCCTTGTTCCAGTTTTTAGGGGGAACGCTTTCAGTTTTTCACCATTTAGAATGATATTAGCCATGGGCTTAGCGTAGATGGCCTTTATAATGTTTAGGAATGTTCCCATTACCCCAATTTTTTCTAGTGTTTTGAGCATGAAGGGATGCTGTATTTTATCAAATGCTTTTTCTGCATCTATTGAAATAATCATGTGATTCTTAACTTTAAGTCTGTTGATATGGTGAATGACATTTATTGATTTCCAAATGTTGAACCAACCTTGCATCCCTGGGATAAAACCCACTTGATCGTGGTGCACTATCTTTTTAATATATATTGTATGCGATTTGCTAAAATTTTGTTGAGAATTTTTGCATCGATGTTCATTAAGGATATTGGTCTGAAATTTTCTTTCCTTGATGTGTCTCTGTCTGGTTTAGGTATCAGGGTGATATTGGCTTCATAGAACGAGTTTGGTAGGGTTCCCTCCTCTTCTATTTCATGGAATAGTTTGAGGAGTATTGGAATGAGCTCTTCTTTAAAGGTTTTATAGAACTCGGCTGAGAACCCATCTGGTCCTGGACTTTTCTTTGTTGGTAGGCTTTTGATGACCTCTTCTATTTCATTGCTTGAAATTGGTTTATTTAATTTGTGTATGTCCTCCTCGTTCAGTTTAGGTAGTTCATATGTCTCTAGAAATTTGTTGATGTCTTCAAGGTTTTCTGTTTTGTTGGAGTATAGATTTTCGAAATAGCTTCTAATTATGTTTTGTATTTCACTCGTGTCTGTTGTGATGTTTCCTTGTTCATTCCGAATTTTAGTAATTTGAGTTTTCTCCCTCTTTCTCTTTGTTAGTGTGGCTAAGGGTTTATCAATTTTATTTATTTTTTCAAAGAACCAACTATTTATTTTATTAATTTTTCCGATTGTTTCTTTTGTTTCGATTTCGTTGATTTCGGCTCTGATTTTAACTATTTCCTGTCTTCTACTACTTTTGGTATTGGTCTGCTCTTCTTTTTCTAGTGCTTTGAGCTGTAGTGTTAACTCGTTTATTTGTTGATTTCTACTTCTTTTTTTGAATGCACCCCATGAAATAAATCTTCCTCTAAGTACTGCTTTCATAGTGTCCCAGAGATTTTGATATGATGTGTCTTTGTTCTCGTTTACTTCTAAGAATTTTTTTATTTCCCTCCTGATGTCTTCTGTTATCCATTCATCATATAATAGTGTATTATTTAGTCTCCAGGTATTGGAGAAGTTTCTGTTTTTTATTCTGTCATTTATTTCTAATTTCAATCCATTATGATCTGATAGAGTACAAGGTAGTATCTCTATCTTCTTGTATTTACTAACAGTAGCTTTGTGGCATAAAATATGGTTTATTTTAGAGAAGGATCCATGTGCTGCTGAGAAGAAAGTGTATTCATTCTTTGTTGGATGGTATATTCTATATATGTCCGTTAAGTCTAAATTGCTGATTGTGTTGTTGAGATCTATAGTTTCTTTATTCAATTTTTGTTTGGACGATCTATCCAGTGGTGAGAGAGGTGTGTTAAAATCGCCTAGTATTATTGTGTTGTGGTCTATTTGATTTCTGGAATTGAGAAGGATTTGTTTGACGTACGTGGATGAGCCAATGTTCGGGGCATAGATATTTATGATTGTTATGTCTTGCTGATTTATGCTTCCCTTAAGCAGCATGTAATGTCCTTCTTTATCCCTTCTGACTAGTTTTGGTTTGAAGTCCACATTATCTGAGATGAGGATGGATACTCCAGCTTTTTTGCTGTGTCCGTGTGCATGGTATGTTTTTCCCCATCCTTTCACCTTTAGTCTATGGGTGTCTCTTTCTATGAGATGTGTCTCTTGCAGGCAGCATATTGTTGGATTTTTCTTTTTAATCCAATCTGCCAGTCTGTGTCTTTTGATTGATGAATTCAGGCCATTAACATTCAGGGTTATTATTGTGATATGATTTGTATTCCCAGTCAATTGACTCATATTTGTTTTTGACATGATTTGGTTTCTCCTTTATTTGGCTATTCCTTTAGGCTAGCGCCTCCTGTTGCTGATTTGCATCGTTGTTTTTCATCTCTTCCTCATGGAATATTTTGCTGAGAATGTTCTGTAATGCTGGCTTTCTTTTTGTAAGTTCCTTTAGCTTTTGTTTATCATGGAAGGATCTTATTTCATCGTCAAATTTGAAGGTAAGTTTTGCTGGGTATAAGATTCTTGGTTGGCATCCATTTTCTTTCAGGGCTTGGTATATGTTGTTCCAGGCCCTTCTAGCTTTTAGGGTCTGGATTGAAAAATCTGCTGATATTCTTATTGGTTTCCCTCTGAATGTAATTTGATTCTTTTCTCTCGCGGCCTTTAAAATTCTGTCTTTATTTTGTATGTTAGGTATTTTCATAATAATGTGCCTTGGTGTGGGTCTGTTGTAATTTTGTATGTTTGGAGTTCTATAAGCCTCTTGTACTTGGTTTTCCATTTCGTTCTTCAGATTTGGGAAATTTTCTGTTATTATTTCATTGAATAGATTGTTCATTCCTTTGGTTTGTTTCTCTAAGCCTTCCTCAATCCCAATAATTCTCAAATTTGGCCTTTTCATGATATCCCATAGTTCTTGTAGATTCTGTTCATGATTTCTTACCATCTTCTCTGTTTGTTCCACTTTGTTTTCAAGGTTAAATATTTTGTCTTCAATGTCTGAGGTTCTGTCTTCCAGATGTTCTATCCTATTGGTTATGCTTTCTATGGAGTTTTTAACTTGGTTTATTGTTTCCTTCATTTCAAGGATTTCAGTTTGGTTTTTTTTCAGTATCTCTAACTCTTTATTGAAATGATCTCTTGCTTCCCGTATTTGGTCTTTTAACTGTTGATTGGTGCGATCATTTAATGCCTGCATTTGCTCTTTCATCTCCTCCTTCAATGCCTGCATTTGCTCTTTCATCTCCTCATTAGCTTCCCTGATCGTTTTAATTACGTACATTCTGAACTCCCTTTCTGACATTTCTTCTGCTCTGCTGTCATTGGGTTTTATTGATGTAGTATCTAGGTTTGTTTGGGACATTTTCTTCCCTTGTTTTCTCATAATGGTCAGTTGTCAGTGGGACCCTGAGATATTGCAGTTTTCCACTATTGGCTTATAGTGTCCCAGTAGATTTCCAGTGTATCACCTCCCAGCCTTCAGTAGCCTGATGTCTTGGAGGAATCTGATAAAGCAGCTCATTCGAAGAATACTGCCCCTAGCCCCCTACTGGTTCCACGTTTTGGAACTGGCTCTGTGCGGAAATGCTCTCACTGTGGGCCTGCACCGTGCAGCTGGCCGTGTGGGAAGAGCCCACTGCCGGAGTGTGGAAGACTACCTTGGGAAGACTCAAGCTGCCCTGCCCGGCTCTGCTAAGCCACCTCTATCTGGGCCTGCCACCCGGGTTGAGCTTTACCCAGTGGGCAGACTCACCCGTGGCTCCACTTCAGTCCGAGTCTCTCAATGCCTCCCCTTCTTAACTCCTGGGTTCTGGAGCGACCAGGGGTGCAGTCTCCCTCTAGGCCGCCATCTTGGATCGCCCCGTGAAGAGAGCCCGCAGCCGGAGTGGGCAGAGCCGCCTGAAGAGGTCTCCGGCTGCCCTGTCCTTATCCCTGAGGCTGACTGCAGATCGAGGCTCTCCGCTGGTTCTTTGCAGGAGTACACTGCACTGCAGGGGCTCCGGGACTCGGAGCGTGCTCTGTTCAGACAGGCTCTCACTAGCGGGCCAGTTCCGTTCTGAGAACCTGGAGAAGCTGGCTGTGTGGGCGGGGCCCACCGCCGGAGTGCGCAGGACTGCCTGTGGATGACTCTAGCTGCCCTGCCCGGCTCCGATAAGCCACCTCTATCTGGGCCTGCCACCCGGGCCGAGCTTTACCCAGTGGGCAGACTCACCCGTGGCTCCACTTCAGTCCGAGTCTCTCAATGCCTCCCCTTCTTAACTCCTGGGTTCTGGAGCGACCGGGGGTGCAGTCTCCCTGTAGGCCGCCATCTTGGATCGCCCCGTGAAGAGAGCCCGCAGCCGGAGTGGGCAGAGCCGCCTGAAGAGGTCTCCGGCTGCCCTGCCCTTATCCCTGAGGCTGACTGCAGATCGAGCCTCTCCGCTGGTTCTTTGCAGGAGTACACTGCACTGCAGGGGCTCCGGGACTCGGAGCGTGCTCTGTTCAGACAGGCTCTCACTAGCGGGCCAGTTCCGTTCCGAGAACCTGGAGAAGCTGGCTGTCTCTCTCCAGTCTTTGAAATTGGATTTCGTCACGCCCATTTAGAGACCTCATCCAAGGTCATGTAGCTTGTGAGCCCCAGAGTGAAGGCTGCCTATTCACAGACCATGCTCTCCTCATGCTGCTGTTTTTGGCCAATCAGAAGGTCTGAAATAAAGTAACCAACACAATGACAGCTGACTAAGGGCAACTTCTGGCACAAAGTGCTGGGTGTTGAAGAATGTGGGCCTTGGCCTTGCTGGCTGGGCCTGAAGTTAGCATTCTGATCCTGCAAGCCAAAGACATCTTCTGCCATTTCAGGGGCTTTGGTAGGCTGATCCTGGTGCTTGGGGAACACTTGCTACTTGGGCTGATAGGATCATGGTTCTGACACCTCTGCTCAGCTGGTGTCTCCTCATGATGCCATCTATGAGGAGGGAAGGATGGGAAGCAGCCACACTTGTCAGAGCTACTGGTCGTTTTATAATGATCAGGCAAAACCAGGCCATCGCAGGGTTGTCTTGGAACAAAATGCAGCAATATCAAGCTGTAAAATGATGCCGTAGTCTCTTAGTCTGCCTGCCCTGGAAAGAGAAAATGATATTCATGGAACTTTCTTTTTTGCCTGCATCAAAAGAATACACCTACCAGAACCCTGCTGGGGGTGTATGCACTGTAAGATGTGATGTGGGTAATTGTTCTCCCTGCTGAAAGATTTCCTTTGTTATCACTAAATAGATAAGCAAACCCACTAAAGGCTGTGATGAGTTGATTTGGTTACGGTGAAAATCTTTGCTCTCTCAGCTGGAGAAGCTTAGGGACTTAATATCTTTCTTTCTGAGGTTAAGGGAGCAAATAGGCTTAGCTATTACTGCTGTCAGAGGTAGAAAATATTTGGCAGTAAAATACTACAAAGTGAATATAGAAGTTCTAGAAACTAGAAAAACACAATATTAGTATTGGAAGAGGGGTCAGAGAGTAACTATTACTTTTTAAATTTCATTCATTCTTTCAACAAACATTTATTGATCACCTACTATATATCAGGCATTGCTCTGTGTGCTGGGCTACATCAGTGAGTAAAGCAGACAAAAATCTTCAACTCTGCTTCTATTTTACAGACGAAGGGGCTGAGTTCCAGAAAAGTTACATAGTTAAAGTCTAATTAGGGGAACTAATAGAACTAATTAGGGGAAGAATGGGATTTGGAGCCTCGTTCTCCAGATCACGTCTATGGTATCACATTATCTTAGTTCTGGCACTGTATGTGTCTGCATTGAATAAAATATTGTGCTTAATGTGCATACCTGTGTTAATGAAATAACAGAGCTCTGACTCTGTGTGTGTTCTAACATTCTTTCTTCCCTCTCCTCTTCTTCCAAAAATATTTTGAGCCCCTATTATGTACCTGACATATAGCAAATTCTCCACTATTAAATAAATGAAGGGATATAGCAGTGAGAAAGAGATTCCTGTCCTTTTAGACATCACAAGGGAATATTTAATCATGGTCACAAATTCTTTACAGTTTCTCCCCTGAGGAGATGAAATCTATTTTCCCACACCTAGAATCTGGCTTGGCCTTATGGCCTGCTTTGACTAACATAGCAGGACCTATGTGATGTTGTGGGGCCTCCTTGAAATTTCTGCTCTTGCCTTCTTAGAGCACTTTGCTACCCTTGAGGAAGCCCAATTTAACTTCCTTGAGAATGAAAGAGCACATAGAGAGAGCAGTTCAGCTATAAACTGAGCCCAGTATCCAAGTTACCCAAATGCCTGCATGGAGTGGCATGAAGAACCCCCAGCCAAACCCCAGAATCATGAAAAATTAAAGTCATTGCTTTTTAGGGTACTGCATTTTCCAGCAATCAATAATTGATGTGGGGGGGAGGGGAAGAAGAAAATCATTAGTAGAATAATCATATGTGTTATAATTCTAAATAAAACTCAGTGCTGTGGAAGAAAAGAGCACAGTACTATGAAAAAAGCATAAAAGAGGAATTGATTTTTTCTGGGGTTTAAGGAAGACTTCCATCAAGTGGGTAATTGTTCTCCCTGCTGAAAGATTTCCTTTGTTATTGCTAAATAGATAAGCAAATTGAGATCTGAAAGCTGAGTTAAGTTTATTAGAAAGATATAGAGGGAAGGAGGGAAGAACATGTGCAAAGGCCCTTGGTGTGAAAATGTGTGATGTATTCAATATCTGAGAGAGGGCCCGTGCAGCTAGAGTTGAGGGCTAGGGTGAGGGTTAGGCAGAGGTTCTGCTTTGCTTTATAGGACCTTGTAGGTCATACTAACTGGAAGGGGTGTTGAATTATGGGGTTTTCATAATGAAAATCAGTGGAATGTGAATGAAGAATGGATATGTGCAATCAATACTTGAAGAGGAATGGTATTTACAACTACTGTATAGCTGTAGTTTAGGTAGGAGGCTTTCCTGGATGGGTCATGGGGGATGGATAGAAATAGACAAGTAAGTTCTACTAGAATAGATGTGGAGGTCAAGGGGCAGGGAAAGCTCAAGAATGATCCCAGGTTTCTTTCTGTCTTGGATGACTGAATGTATGGTAGAAAAAGTACGAGAGAGAAACTGTGTGTGTGTGTGTGTGTGTGTGTGTGTGTGTGTGTGTGTGTGTGTCTGTATTTGCACTTGTGTGTGAAGAGTGGAGAGGGGAGCAGAAGGGAATAGAGGAGACCATAAGATCATTTTGAAATGCTTAATTTGAGGAATCTTAGTTCTCTTAATGAGACAGAAATATAGATCACCCATAGGCAGCCAGTAAAAGGGGATCTTGGAGAAGAAGAGAGAGAGAAAGACCATGCCATCTTATTCTGGGAAACACCTTGTTGTTTCCCTTGAAAGCTTCCTTAATTACCCCCATCCCACCCCTTGAAATGGCAACCACAACATCTTCTCTAAAGCACTTTTTTTGCCAACAAACCCTCATCTCCACTTATGCTAATAAAGGCTTAGAAACTACTCTCTGGATTTGCTAAAGAAGACAAAACAGAGTTGATTGGCTCCTTTCTGAACCCCATGTTTAAAAGTCATTCCACTAACCACTTACAGGGACAGATGAAGCCCATAACAGCCCCTAGAGAACAGTCACCCATTGGCAACCCTCCTTTGGGACCTCTCTTTCTTCAGGAGCCCTGCTTTCTTTGTTTCTATTACTCAATAAATTCTGTTACTTTGCTCTCACCCATGTGTCTGTGGATTTCATTCTTTGAATTCACAAGACAAAGAACCTACCCAATAATGCTTCATGTTACGATAATACATTCATGTGGAGAAGGCAAGTGAATTCAAGACTGGAACTCAGAGGAGAGGTTAGACAAGAGATACACATTGAGTGCCATCTGATTATAGGTAGAAATTGTAGTTGTAAGCATGGATAAGATTTCCCCAGTAGTGAGAAACAGAGAGATTCTGACCCTGAATTTTAAGGGACTCTGATATTTAAATTAAGCCTCCATAAATGACTGAGCAGTGGATGAATGTGCTGGCAAATTTCCACTTACCTGACCCATCCACTCCTATCCTTCTCTGTCCAGCTCAGTACTGGGTGGTGTTGAGCTCTTCTGACGGCACCATCTGGTCCTTCCTTGATTTCTAGCTTCTGGATGGCCAGTAATTTGTGGATATTTGTGAGTGGGAAGAGAAGAGGTCTGGGATTTATTCCCCAACCCTCTTTGTCCGCTCCCTTCCTCCATGCTCTTCCAGTGAGGACTGTGCTTCTCTGTGACAACTTCTCTTAGGTGTCTTGTCTTCCAGAGATCCACGAGGTCTCCATGACTGGGTAATGGCATTCCCTCCTCTTGCCTCTTCAAACGCAGGGGTGCCCATGTCTTCCTGCTGCCTGCTCCCTGAAATGCCCTCCACCCCATTAACCCTGCCCACACCTGTAAAGACTTTCAGTTAACCCCTTAAACTTCCTTACGTTAGGGCTACTAGTATTGGACAAATTTCTTTATCCTGCCCTAACAGATATAAATTAAGAGTGAAAAATCAAAAGGAGAAGCAAGAGGAAGTCCTGGCAAGTTATTAACTACATATATTTAACAGTCTGTGGCGTAGATTGCTAGTCATCCAACTGTATTCATTTTCTTTTGCTTTGACAAGACCCACATTTTAGCTGGGCACACACTTTCAGCTTTGTGTTGACAGTATGGATAAATTATGGCCAATTAGAAGTGAGCATACAGTTTCTGGGCCATCTCCTGTGAAAGGACTTTAGCTGCACTTCACTGGACTCTTTTTCTGTTGACTGAGAAATGCCCTGGTTGGTGCAGCCCTCTTGAATGCAGACATGGAAGCAGCATACAGAGAATTGCAGCTCATCCCAAGGATTTAGGACCATGAATTCCATGACAGAAATAGATTTATCTAATTTAAAGTGCTTTTATTTTGTTCATTTGTGCTGATCTCAGGGGTGATTTATCACTAAAATACAACACTGACACCCCCCACTCTCCTCACCCCAACTCTTTTTGGATTTTGAGATTTTTGAAGGTGTAAGATTTCTTAATCTTTGCTCTCAAAGGCTCATGTGATAAAGAATTTATCACTTCTGATGTATAGTAGGTACTCAATAAGTTTGGTCATTCATATGATTTAATTCTGATCCCAAAACCACATAACATGATTTTGGTGTTCCATCACATTGCGTTCTTCTCTCTGATAGGCTTTAATGCTAAAAATGGTATTCTATGAAAATAAAAAATTAGAATTATTACTAACTTGAAGTTTGAACTTTTGGGAGCTCCATTTCTTCAGCATAGAGACTTAGTAGGAATAAACCAAACATGTCTTTTGTTATTAATTGTTGTTTAGTCAAAAAATAACATACGTTTTAATCATTGTGAATTCTCGGTAGGACTTCATATAGTTGTCTCAGAATTCTGTACACTGTAATAAAAATAGAGGCTTAAAGGACAGAGTCACAGCAGTAGACCCTCATGTGGCAGATGGCAGAGTCAGCAGAAATATAAAAGTCACTTGGCTAAATGCACATGGCTGTACAATACCTGATAGCTTCTAGAGGCACTTCTATATCATGTACTGCACATAACAATAACCCATGTTCATATCAAGTGTCCACATTATCAGGAAAAGACGAAAAGAAGAACAGTTTCTGTTTAGTAACACAGGACATTGATGAAGACACTTTTAAAAAAATTTCTAACAAGAATGATCCCAATTGCTTCTTTCCTAGAGACAACCCTCAGTCAGCTGGATACTCTGCTTTGGTGGAGTTCTGCTTCCCCCCACTATTTTGGGCCAATGAGGTATTGCTGTTTTATATATAGTAATTCTGGGAACAGTAAATATATTACCTTGAGGAAAATCACAACTCTCTGACTTCTCTTTCTGCAAAAGGACATTATGATATCTAAGTTGTTATCATTTTATTATTTTGAAATTGTAATCAGTTGGCATCCTGGACCTTGTCTGAGAAGTCATTCAGATGCTGATGAGTTCTGTTCCCTTTGTTGTGGAGTTCTGAGAACTCTTTCCAAGCAGTGTTTAGATTTGTCCAGAGGCTTTAGATACTTGCCCTTTTAATATGGGATTGTTGAACTTAAACTAGTACTGACATTGTGCCATTTCTTTTGCTTTTCTTTGGGGGCTTTCATTAATCCTTGCTACCACTGACAGCCTAAATAAACCCCCAAACCTGACATTTTACACTTGGAGAAATTAGATAATTACTTCTAGAGTTCTAGTAATTCACATTCATGAGCAAAAGCACATAGCTTGGGGAAATTAGATAGGCTTAAAATGAATAGAAGATTTAAAATTTAATTATGAGGTATAAAGATATTCAAGTGGAAACGTGTGCTTCAGTGGCAGGCTGACACACTGGTACAGAGGATACACAATACTCTCAAGCTTGTCCTCAAACCAGCTACAAAATAAAGACAATCAAATTCAAAGGACAAATTGCCTGGGTTATACAAGTTCAGAATTCTCATGCAGAAAAAAGGAAATAAGAAAAAGGTTTTAAATTCTCCTGATGTTAGTTTCTTCCTGAAAGCTTCGGGTCTTAAAAAGAACAAAATCTGAGATTCACTGAGATTTATGATTTTATAATCCTATAAACCAAAGCCTTCATTGAAATTTTAGAGTGAGATGATTTAATTATGTAATGATATGGAAAGATGCCCTTAGTTAGTTAAGAAAGATGTCTAATATTTCAATACATGTATAGCTGCCCATGCTTCTTTGTAGGTTATTTATCCATAGATATTATTTTATCTATTATTCTGATTACTACTCTGTTCCCATCATCAAGGTTTTTTTTATCTGTTTATGTTTTTAACCTTCTTGTACCCCACTGGAAACACTGTGCATTGTAAACCCCATTCACTGAAGCTTGCTGTAACTGCCCCCCCCCTCCATGAACACACCCAAATATGCTAGAGTAATTGAATTCTTCACCAAGCTCTATATGTTAGTTCTTAATTTCTGATGAACATAGACTACTAGAAATGGGAGGGGAAAGGTTGAAGGATCCTAAAGGGTAACTATTAACATGCATCCCCAAACCATATTCCTCCAGTGATGGAAAATTTTTGTGTCAAATTGATATATGTTAGAATCCCAGCTCATCACTTATAAACTATGTCACTTACAATAAATCATGCACCTTTTCAGACTTACCCTCCTCATCTGAAATGAGGATAATACTCTATCATAAATGTGCACAGCAAACACCTGGAATGACTCAATTCATATTACCTAGTCCAATTTTGCCTTTCCTTTTTGAAGTTCTTTTGGTTTACAACTGCTATTTCCATTTCCATGTTTTTGTGTGTGTGCATTATTCCTATCTCTCTCCTAAAACTTATGTTTTCTAAAGGGAAAAACTATGTATTATTCTGTTTTTTTTTTTTTTTAACCCCACAAAGCCAAGAACTTGGGTTTCTCAAGGTCAGATCCACTGGTCTCTGGAAAAATTTGTACTAGTCTTCAGTCGAATGAGAAAAAAGAAGTTTTCCTTAAATCTGAAGATACAGAATTTAAAAGATTAATTTATTTTGAAACCTTTTTGTTGTTGTTGAAAGCTTGAAATGACATTGAGATTAGATGATTATTGCTTTTAAATTTTAGTCTTAGAAAAGTTAAGAGATGAAAATTTCTCATCATTCCCCATCATTTAGAAAAATCACTAAATTTATAAAATTTGAGGTGTTCTAGGATGGCGTCTAATGTAGTTGGGGCCCAGTGACTGTCGGTTGATACCCAGGCTTCTTGATGTTTATTTGGTAGTGATTTTGCTTCTTCCGATGCCTCCATGAAAGGTCTGAGATGAGCAAAAAAGAAAATGAGACAAAAATAGACTATTTAAAGACATTCAACTGTCTCGACTAATGACTTGGTTAGAAAATAGGAGAGTAAAAAAACAAAAAGAAACCTAATGTTTAAAAAAATATTATTTTGGAATAACCCAGGTATTTCAATTTTATCTTAAACATTATTTCTAATTAGCACAATTAGTTGATTTGTAGCTAACAACACATTTAAAAAGCAATGGATAAAAATATTTTAGTTATCACATTCGTGTGGAAAGATAAAAATATTTTTAAGAAAAAATGCCAACATATTAAAAACGATTTTAACAACTTGATTAAGTCTAAAAATATATTTATACTTATGCAATATTTTAAATGAATCTTAAAAAGCTTACAAAAATTGGATATTAGCAATTTAGCCACTTTGAGAAATACAATGTGAAGTTTGTGAGGTCTATAATTTGTAATTTTCAAATAAAAAATAAAACTAAAATCTGATCTAGTCATGAGGTACTAAAACTTTATTATGGCACTGTTTTTTGATCTTGTGTTGGAACACAATGTTTGTGAGGTTTGTTTTCAATGAGATAAGTAGAATAAGGAAAAAATTTAGGTGTATATCTTTCAAATTCTTCCTTATTTTTCAATAATGTTCCATTAACAAAGATCTAAATATGTTTTTATTTATAAAATTCTTAAAAGTTGTGCATTTTTTTTCTTAAGAGTTTATTTTATTGAAAGTCACAATGGTCACAGTTCCCTATTAAAAGGTTGATATCATAGGGCAAGTGCTAATCATTTTCTGAGGCACTCCTGATTTTCATAGATCAGAAGTTAAGAAGATAATCAAAATAGATAAAATGTTGGCTTTTGCAATAGAATGAATCCCACTTATATGTATATTATAATGTACCAATAAAAATTAACAAGAGATGTTGACTTTTCAAAGTTCCTCTATCACTGAAGAAAGATGTATATTTAAGTGTTTCATATGGATCAGGGACTGCTAAGTCACACTGGCCCCAATAGTAGCCAGTATTAAACAAAACAAACAAGCAAACCACTCAAAACTCTCGGACAGAAATTTTCTGCTGTATAGCAATTGTAATTTCCTGCCTCCAATTCTTACTTTGGAATTAAGCCCACACTTTTATGGTGATTACTGCCATATTTTAAAATCTGACCCTAAGGCATGAACATGAGGTTCATGCTTGTTCTTTCTCTCCTCCCTTCTCTTTCTCCATTGCTTTCTTTTCATCCTTTTCCTGTCCTTTATTCACTTCTTTTTTTATTTTAACTATGAGAGAATGCACAAAACCTTTTCTACCAGAATGATACTTTTATTTTTATTTATTGTTTTTCAAATGGCTTAACACAAATCTTGAAGTGCACATGTCAATGGAAATAATAACAGTTATATACTTTTTCGATGTGAAAATAAAAATATGTCTTCAATTCAATGAAAAACTCCTAGGTCCACCCCCCATATTTATAGTATACAAAGTAGATTGAAGACAGCAGTAATCAGTGGTCATTAATATGTACACAAGTTGCTGATTTCAGAGTTAACACTTATCTTCAATGAAATTTGAACCACAAAAAAGGAAAGGACCCCAGAAAGATGTTATTTTGAATTATTGTTTCAAGCAAATGAGGACATAATACATTTAGTTGGATGTCAGGATTTTCATAAATAACTCTTTATACTGAATTAAAACTATAATAACATTCCACTCATTACCCTTGTGAAAAATACACTTTTAAAAATATTTTGGTTAATAAGTTACCATCAAATATTGATTATATATCACAATGCATCACAGGACTTGTAAGCTTACTACTTCTTACTGCATGTGTCTTAGTCCATTTCCTGTTGCTGTAACTAAATTTCTGACACTGGGTAATTTGTAAAGGGAGAGGTTTATTTTGGCTCACAGTTCTATTGGTCCAGGAGCATGGATCAGCATCTACTCAGCATTTGGTGTGAAATTCATGCACAGCAGAAAAGCAGGACAAGTAGATTACACATAAACGTGGGGAGATGAGATGGAGCCAGAGAACTTTATAACAATCTGCTCTCATGGCAGCTAACTCAGTTCCATAAATACAAGAAAGTCCTATGAGAAAGGCATTGATCCCTCGCAACAACCTAATCACTCCTTAAAGGCTCATTACCTCTCATTACTCTGGAGACCAAACCTCAACATGAGTTTTAGTGGGGGATAAAACATGAGTTTGGGTGGAGAAAACTCAACTTTAAATCATGGTAACACCTTATTTTGGTATGATTAGCTTTTCTCCTTGAGACCTGTTGCTTGTGTGTGTGTGTGTGTGTGTGTGTGTGTGTGTGTGCAGATTCACCATACCAGGGTTTTATTGATTGTGGTATGAATGCTATGTCAAGTCTCAAAATTTCTTTCATTATATACTTAATATTTTTTGAGTTAATGCTACTTCTTTCTTTTTTTCCTTCTTTTTTGAATGAAGACAAATTTTAATAATTTGTGATCAAAAGTAAACTATTTCTTGTGTCCAACCAATATTGACATTTCTGACAAGGTTTTATATATATACACATATATACATATATATGCATATACATATGTATATATATGCATATGCATATATATGTATATATAATGTTATATATGTATATATACATATGTGCATATATGTATTAGTGATATGATTATTATTCATTGACAAAAATATTTTATCTTACAGATAAAGTAGCATTATAATTAAATCTGTAAAAATGAGAAAAATGTCCCTATTTAGTACCATTTTGATATGGTACTTTGAACCTCTTTACCAACAGTCAAAATTAAGTAACCATAGGCAAAATCAGGTGCCACAGTGGTAGATACAATGAAACTCTTTATGTAATTTTATCTAAAACTTTTAAAATGTTTGACATTTTATGTAGTGACAAAAATTATAAAAAATCTAAATGAATATATTTCTCATTAGAGTTTGCTTCTGAGTCAAAGATTAACAATGTATTCTCTTCGTGAAAAAGTAAAGAAATAGATTATATTCTTTTTGTTCTACCAAATTTTTATTTTTCTTCTATTCAAATAAAAATTAAAACTGATAAATCAATTCTTACACTATTATTCCTTTTTTTTCAGCATTGAATGGAGTACACTTTATTGGGAGACTTACAGACAGAAGCATAATTATAGGTGGCAGTGAGATCTGATGGGTCCCACAGTTTAGGTGAGAAGGATAGTGTGTATGTGGATCAGGAGGAAAGTAACTTCATCTTAGCTGGAATGTACCTGGTTTATCTTAAACAATATCCATCAGGCACATTCCTGCCACTAGGATCTGATTATGAATCTCCACATATCACTCTAATGGTTTGACCTACCCATGCTTTGCTAGGAAACTACCTACACTCTCTTTCTTAAGTGATAAAACATTCTTCTCAAAATTCATATTAAGTTTCATAGAAAATTAGGGAATACAGTGAAGGCGGGTTTGAATGTTATTTATTGATTATTATTCAATTTGTGGTTCTCTTTCAGAAAGTGCTAGAAAAATGGATCAGTGGTAAACGTCTAAAGGCTATTAGCTTTTCCAAACTATTAATATTTCTCCTTTCTCAGTACCACTAAGTGAGAAGTGGAATTCCTTAATGCATTTATCTCTACACAAGAGTCTTCAATGGACTTTTCGTTCTTGGACTTTTGCTATATATTGGGAATTTTGGAAACAATCACAAAACAATATTTACATATTTAAATTTGGAAAACTTGTTTGTCTATATTCAAAGCAAGGAAACAGACAGAGGAAGGTTATGATGGTGCTGATTTTCAGGAACTTTGGTAAACTCCAGCAGACTGACAATTAGTCATCCTCAGAGGAGCATCCCATGTTGTGGCTACCTTTCCATTACTCACAGGTGAGACATCTGGAGTCATATCCACTTTGGTGATAAATGAGTTCTAAAAATGATACATCAAATGGCTGTGCTTTCAGTACTACAGACTCTGCACTGTTAATGAAATATCAAAACCCAATCATTCTTGATTTTCCAAAATTATCAATTGGATAATTACAGCTAAAAGATTTAATTGCTTGTTTTTTCCCTCTTAATTACTGTTCATTCTACTTATACCAGACAAGTATAAAACTGTCTTCTCATCTAAAGACAGTATGACTAACAGAGAGTAGTTCTGAAAATGTGGAATTTACATTTTAATTTCAAACATATCCCTCAGTGTCCCTAAAAGATTGCTACCAGGAGCCCCTCGGTACCAAAATCTGTGGATGCTCAAGTTCCTTTTATAAAATGGTGTAGTATTTGCATATTACCTATGCATATCCTCCTACACATTCTAAACCATCTTTAGATGATTTATAATACCTCATGCAATATAAAGGGAATAATAATGGTTAGGGAATAATAAGAAGAAAAGAGTCTGTACATGTTCAATAGAGATGCAGCTTTCTTTTTTATTTATTTATTTATTTTTTATTGTAAACAAATGGGATACATGTTGTTTCTCTGTTTGTACATGGAGTAAAGGCATACCATTTGTGTAATCATAAATTTACAAAGGGTAATGTTGGTTGATTCATTCTGTTATTTTTTCCCTTCCCCTCACCCCTCCAATCCATCTTTTCCCTCTATACAGTCCTTCCTTTCTCCATTCTTGCCCATCTCCCTAACCCTAACTCTAACCCTAACACTAACCCCTCCCACGCCCAGTATGTGTCATCATCCACTTATCAGCAAGATCATTCTTCCTTTGGTTTTTTGAGATTGGCTTATCTCACATAGCATGATATTCTCCAATTTCATCCATTTGTCTGCAAATGCCATAATTTTATCATTCTTTATGGCTGAGTAATGTTCCATTGTATATATGTACCACGGTTTCTTTATACATTCATTCATTGAAGGGCATCTAGGTTGGTTCCACAGTCTGGCTATTATGAATTAAGCAGCTATGAACATTGATGTGGCTGTATCTCTGTAGTATGCTGATTGTAAGTCCTTTGGGTATAGGCCAAGGAGTGGGTCAAATGGTGGTTCCATTCCAAGTTTTCTAAGGAATCTCCACACTGCTTTCCAGAGTGGCTGCACTAATTTGCAGCCCCCCCAGCAATGTATGAGTGTACCCTTCTCCCCATATCCTCGCCAACACCTGTTGTTGCTTGTATTCTTGATAATCGCCATTCTAATTGGGGTGAGATGGAATCTTAGGGTGGTTTTGATTTGCGTTTCTCTTATTACTAGAGATGTTGAACATTTTTCCATATGTTTGTTGATTGCTTGTAGATATTCTTCTGTGTAGTGTCTGTTCATTTCCTTAGCCCATTTGTCAATTGGGTTATTTGTATTCTTGGTGTTGAGTTTTTTGAGTTCTTTATATATTCTGGAGATTAGTGCTCTATCTGAAGTATGATTGGCAAAGATTTTCTCCCACTCTGTAGGCTCTTTCTTCGCATTGCTGATAGTTTCCTTTGCTGAGAGAAAGCTTTTTAGTTTGAATCTATCCCAGTTATTAATTATTGCTTTTATTTCTTGTGCTATGGAAGTCCTGTTGAGGAACTCTGGTCCTAAGCCAACATGTTGAAGCTCTGGACCTACTTTTTCTTCTATAAGATGCAGGGTCTCTGGTCTGATTCCGAGGTCCTTAATCCATTTTGAGTTTAGTTTCGTGCATAGTGAGAGATATGGGTTTAGTTTTGTTCTGTTGCATATGGATTTCCAATTTTCCCAGAACCATTTGTTGAAGAGGCTATCTTTTCTCCATTGCATATTTTTTTGCCCCTTTGTCTAGTATGAGAAAATTGTATTTATTTGGGTTTGTGTCCGTGTCCTCTATTCTGTACCACTGATCTACCTTTCTATTTTGGTACCAATACCATGCTGTTTTTGTTATCATTGCTTTGTAGTAGAGTTGAAGTTCTGGTATTGCGATACCCCCAACTTCATTTTTCCTGTGAAGGATTGCTTTCGCTATTCTGGGTTTCTTATTCTTCCAGATGAATTTCATAATTGCTTGTTCTATTTCTGTAAGGTACGTCATTGGGATTTTCATTGGAATTGCATTGAATCTGTATAGCACTCTTGGTAGTATGGCCATTTTAACAATATTAATTCTGCCTATCCAAGAACATGGGAGATCTTTCCATCTTCTAAGGTTTTCTTTAATTTCTTTCTTTAGTGTTTTGTAGTTCTCATTGTAGAGGTCTTTCACCTCTTTTGTGAGATTGATTCCCAAGTATTTTATTTTTTTCGAAGCTATTGTGAATGGGGTAGTTTTCCT
This sequence comes from Sciurus carolinensis, assembly GCF_902686445.1. Classification (NCBI taxonomy): domain Eukaryota; kingdom Metazoa; phylum Chordata; class Mammalia; order Rodentia; family Sciuridae; genus Sciurus; species Sciurus carolinensis. Next base: position 75,729,166 of record NC_062219.1, on the reverse strand, counting down.
AATTTCTCTTTCGGAAGATTCTTCATTTATGTATAAGAATGCCTTAGATTTATGTGCATTGATCTTATATCCCGCTACTTTACTGAATTCACTTATTAGTTCTAAAAGTTTTCTGGTGGAATTTCCTGGTTCCTCTAAGTATATAATCATATCATCAGCAAATAGGGATAGTGTGAGTTCTTCTTTTCCTATTCGTATCCCTTTAATTTCTTTGGTCTGTCTAATTGCTCTGGCTAGAGTTTCAAGGACGATATTGAAAAGAAGTGATAAAAGAGGGCATCCCTGCCTTGTTCCAGTTTTTAGGGGGAATGCTTTCAGTTTTTCATTTAGAATGATATTAGCCATGGACTTAGCGTAGATGGCCTTTACAATGTTAAGGAATGTTCCCTCTATCCCTATTTTTTCTAGTGTTTTGAGCATGAAGGGATGCTGTATTTTATCGAATGCTTTTTCTGCATCTATTGAAATAAACATGTGATTCTTGACTTTAAGTCTATTGATAAAGTGAATTACATTTATTGATTTCCTGATGTTGAACCAACCTTGCATCCCTGGGATGAAACCCACTCGATCATGGTGCACTATCTTTTTAATATGTTTTTGTATGCGATTTGCTAAAATTTTGTTGAGAATTTTTGTGTCAATGTTCATTAAGGATATTGGTCTGAAATTTTCTTTCCTCGATGTGTCTCTGTCTGGTTTAGGTATCAGGGTGATATTGGCCTCATAGAATGAGTTTGGAAGGGTTCCCTCCTCTTCTATTTCATGGAATACTTTGAAAAGTATTGGAATGAGCTCTTCTTTAAAGGTTTGTAGAATTCAGTTGAGATCCCATCTGGTCCTGGACTTTTCTTTGTTGGTAGGCTTTTGATGACTTCTTCTATTTCATTACTTGAAATTGGTCTATTTAAATTGTGTATGTCCTCCTCGTTTAGTTTAGGCAATTCTTATGTCTCTAGAAACTTGTTGATGTCTTTGAAATTTTCTATTTTGTTGGAGTATAGGTTTTCAAAATAGCTTCTAATTATGTTTTGTATTTCAGTCGTTTCTGTTGTGATATTTCCTTGTTAATTCTGAATTTTAGTGATTTGGGTTTTCTCTTGTCTTCTCTTTGTTAGTGTGGTCAAGGGTTTATCAATTTTGTTCATTTTTTAGAAGAACCAACTATTTATTTTGTCAATTTTTTGTATTGTTTCTTTTGTTCAAATTCGTTGATTTCAGCTCTGAGTTTAACTATTTCCTGTCTTCTACTACTTTTGGTGTTGATCTGTTCTTCTTTTTCTAGGGCTTTGAGCTGTAGTGTTAGGTCGTTTATTTGTTGAGTTTCACTTCTTTTATTAAATGCACTCCATGAAATAAATTTTCCTCTAAGTACTGCTTTCATAGTGTCCCAGAGATTTTGATATGATGTTTCTTTGTTCTCGTTTACCTCTAAGAATTTTTTAATTTCTTTCCGAATATCTTCTGTTATCCATTCATCATATAATAGCATATTGTTTAATCTCCAGGTGTTGAAGTAATTTCTGTTTTTTACTCTTTCATTTATTTCTAATTTCAATCTATTATGATCTGATAGAATACAAGGTAGTGTCTCTATCTTCTTGTATTTGCTGACGTTAGCTTTGTGGCATAATATATGGTCCTTTTTAGAGAAGGATCCATGTGCTGCTGAGAAGAAAGTGTATTCACTCTTCGTTGGATGGTATATTCTATAAATGTCCATTAAGTCTAAATTATTGATTCTGTTATTGAGCTCTATGGTTTCTTTGCTCAATTTTTGTTTGGAAGATCTGTCCAGTGGTGAGAGAGGCGTGTTAAAATCTCCTAGTATTATTGTATTATGGTCTATTTGGTTTCTGAGATTGGGAAGGATTTGTTTGACATACATGGATGAGTCACTGTTTGGGGCATAGATGTTTATGATTGTTATGTCTTGCTGATTTATAGTTCCCTTAAGCAGTATGAAATGTCCTTCTTTAATCCCTTCTGACTAACTTTGGCTTGAAGTCCACATTATCTGAATTGAGGATGGATACCCCATCTTTTTTGCTGAGTCCATGTGCATGGTATGTTTTTCCCCATCCTTTCACCTTTAGTCTATGGGTATCTCTTTCTATGAGGTGAGTCTCTTGCAGGCAACATACTGTTGGATCTATCTTTTTAATCCAATCTGCCAGTGTGTCTTTTGATTGATGAATTCAGGCCATTAATATTCAGGGTTATTATTGAGATATGATTTGTATTCCTGGTCATTTGACTCATTTTATTTATGTATTTATTTTTTTGACACGACTTGGTTCCTCCTGTATTTGACAGTTCCTTTAGGATAGCTCCTCCCTTTGCTGATTTGCTTCTTTGATTTTCATCTCTTCCTCATGGAATATTTTGCTGAGAATGTTCTGTAATGCTAGCTTTCTTTTTGTAAATTCTTTTAGCTTTTGTTTATCATGGAAGGATTTTATTTCATCGTCAAATCTGAAAGTAATTTTTGCTGGGTATAAGATTCTTGGTTGGCATCCATTTTCTTTCAGAGCTTGAAAAATGTTGTTCCAGGCCCTTCTAGCTTTTAAGGTCTGGATTGAAAAATCTGCTGATATCCATATTGGTTTCCCCTCAATTTAATTTGGTTCTTTTCTCTCACAGCCTTTAAAATTCTGTCTTTATTTTGTATGTTAGGTATTTTCATTATAATGTGCCTTGGTGTGGGTCTGTTGTAATTTTGTGTATTTGGAGTCCTATAAGCCTCTTGTACTTGATTTTCCATTTCATTCTTCAGATTTGGGACATTTTCTAAAATTATCTCATTGAATAGATTGTTCATTCCTTTGGTTTGTTTCTCTAAGCCTTCCTCAATCTCAATAATTCTTCAATTTGGCCTTGTCATGATATCCCATAGTTCTTGTAGATTCTGTTCATGATTTCTTACCATCTTCTCTGTTTGGTTAACTTTGTTTTCAAGGTTAAATGTTTTTTCTTCAATATCTGAGGTTCTGTCTTCCAGGTGTTCTATCCTATTGGTTGTGCTTTCTATGGAGTTCTTAATTTGGTTTATTGTTTCCTTCATTTCAAGGATTTCCGTTTGTTTTTTTTTTTCAATATCTCTAACTCTTTATTGAAATGATCTTTTGCTTCCTGTATTTGCTCTTTTAACTGTTGATTGGTGCAATCATTCAATGCCTGAAATTGTTCTTTCATTTCATCATTTGCTTCCCTTTTCATGTTAATTATGTACATTCTTAACTCCCTTTCTGTCATTTCTTCTGCCATGCTGTCATTGGATTTTATTGATGTAACATCTAGATTTGTTTGAGGCATTTTCTTCCCTTGTTTTCTCATATTTTTCAGGTATCAGTGGACTGCTGAGATGTTGCAGATTTCCTCTATTGACTGATAATGTCCCTGAAGATTTCTAGTATATTCCCTCTTAGCCTTCAGTAGCCTGAAGTCTTGGAGGAAGTTGATAATGCGGTGTTCCACAAGGACGCTGCCTCTCTAGGAGTGGTGACCCTCAGGTGGGGTATATTCCCTGCTAGTGGGTAGAGGTGCCTCCACTTGTTGACCAATGGTCAACCAAAGGGGAAGTAGACTTCGGGCTGAGTAAGGCCTGTTTGTGCCTATGTCTCTGGTTTTACCGTCCTTGAGGGAAAACCTTACTCAGTGGGGAAGACTCACCTGGTGGGGAGGTCTGGTTGGTCAGTTCCCCTCCTAGAGGTTCCCCTCAATCCACAACTACTGCCTGGGCAGGACAGCCTTCCTAGCCAACATTCCCGGGACCCAGACCTACCTCCTGGGCCTGGGAGGCTTGCCCTTCGCAGATGAGTCTCCTTAGGTAGCCCCTCCTCAGAGAAGCTGCCCGCAGTCCTGGAACCTTCGCTCCGTCCCTCAGCTTGTCTCTGTGCAGCTCTTCCACTGAGAAGCCGCCTCGGTCCCGGGACCGTGCTTTGCACCTAATCCCCTGGCTATGCAGCCCCTCCTCTGAGCAGCCACCTGGAACCTCGTACAGATACTCTGAGCCCCATTGACCCGCCGCACGCCTCTTCCTCCAGGCAGCCACCTGGTGTTCTGTGTGGTCGCTTCGAGACCAAGCAACTCACTGCGCACCTCCTTCTCCTCAGGGCAACCCCCCACCCCCGTTGTGCAGGAGGTTGCTCTGAGTCCAAACAGCTCACCGTGCAGCTCCTCCTCTGGGCAGCCACCAGAGTCCCAGCGGGTTGCTCCAAAACCAAGCGGTGTGCTAAGCGGCCTCCTCTACAAAGCTCCCAGTTGTCCATGTTCACTGCTCCAGCAGGGGGTTGGGTGTCGCGCTGGGCAACTCTACTTCACTACGTTCCCTGTGTTCCAGGACTACCTCCCCATCTGGGAAGCCTTCCCAATGGGAGACTCATTCAGTGACTTTGAGTTGGTCCCAAGTCTCTCAATATCTCCTCTTTTGAATCCTGAGTCCTGGAGCAACATGAAATGCAGCCACCCTCTAGTCCGCCATCTTGAAAACCCTTCAGCTTTCTTTTTCTGAATATTTTTGAACCTGAATTGGTTGAGTACATAAATGTGAACCACATGGATGTGATAGGCTGATGGTAATAACAAAATTATTGGATTAATCCAATCATTTGCCTAGGGTCCTTAATTTAGGGCAATTAATCTTGAATTACCCAATAATGCACTTATCCCCAGTGTGGAGTCAGTAATACACATTCCAGAACCACTTCATACATAACTTGATATATTGTAATAACTTTTCATGCTGTTGAAAGTAATAGATACTTTCTATCAGAAATCTAAAAGGTATTAAACGGGTTAAGAAGAAATTAAAAGCTTATAAAAATACCATATCTAGAGTTGATGTTTATTAAACTTTAAAAAATGTTTTTTTAGTCCGTGTTTTGGATGCATATTAGAAGAGTTTTAAAATACTAGTTATTTTTAGTGCAATTTCTTTGTCTGACTCTTATTTAGCATTGTATCTTGAAAATTGTCTTAAACATTCTTCAAAATTTTGAATTTAATGACTGCATTTTATTCCATATTGTGAAGTTCCCTCATTTATTGGAGAATGAACTGAATAGTTCATTACAATTTTTAACATTTATATATAGCTATTTTTCACATTTGAAAAAACATTTATTATTTTCTTAGAGTTTCAAGAAATAAGATAATTGACTGCATGTGTATGAACATTTTAAAGGATTTGGTTTATGAATCCAATCTATTCTTCAAAAAGTTGTATCAATTTACACTCAGACTATCAGATTTGACATTGCTTCTCTTATAGCACCAGTGTTTTGCCTGATATTACATAGCATCATATTTTCTCAATTTGATAGATGAAAATCCTCATATTCCTGTTTTGATTTCCCCTTCTCTGAATATCTTAGAGTGCAATTATTAGCCATTTGTGTTTTTCTTGGGTATGTGAGATGTGTGATTTGTGTGCTTATGTCCTTCACCAATTTTGTACTGAATTCTCTAATTAATTTTTAGGATATATTAAGGAGATTAACCTTTGTGTGTTAAATTTGTTCCTTATAAACCACTTGACTTAATTCAATTTGTGACATTTTCCTTTGTATTTATGTTGAGAAAAATTTCCACTTAGATGTTAATTAACTATTCAACTATATAGTTTTTCTAATGTTCTTTGATTTCTTTTTTTTTTTTGTATTTAACTTCTAACTTGAACCAGAAATTATTTTGGTATACAGTGAAAACTCTGAATTTATTTTTGTTACTCTAAACCCAAATACTCAATTTCCCTAATGTTATTGATTGATTTATATTTTTCTTTTTCACTGACCTAGGAACTTTCTTTGTCATATATAATTATTTCTCTTTTTTCTTCCAATAAATATTAGAATCTATTTGAAGTAATTTATTCTTTCATTATTTGTTCTTACTCAGCATCAGCATGTTATAAGAGATTTATAATATATTTTAACATATTGTGAGATCAGCTTTTTTGTTCCATTATTTTATTTCCCTTTATTTTTAGCTAATTCCACTTATTTATATTTTGGATGGCATTGCCAGTAATTCTGCCATGTTTTAAAAAATTCCAGTGAGATAAGGTGTGGGAAGTCATCCTTATTTGGCAGAATCAGACTAGACTGAGCCAAGGAATGCAAAACCCTGGCTTCTAGTAACTGCCGGGAAGCATGTGGTGCTACATGGGAGTGGTTCCCTGTCTCCTTCTGGAATTTTTCCTTTAAGAGAATGGTGCCCCTAACTCCACCCTATACTGTCCATCACAGAAGAAGTTCCTCCTGGTCTCCTTTACCTGTATATTATAAATAAAAGAGAGTTGGGGACTTGTTGTAAGAGGCCAGAGCTAGTATGGCCAGACCCGTCATGTCCCCTCTCACTTAAAAAAGAGTATTGGCTCTTGTGTGTTTATTGAGTGGGTAAGTTTTTTGAGTAATAGAAAAACCATCAACATCATCTTCTAGCAGTTAACCTTTTTCTCATCCATGTGGGCTGTGGCAGAGAGGACCTCCCCCATAAGGATCTTTTAAAACTTTACAGTATATTAATAAGAGTTGATATATTCTGACTATTGTGGAACACTGCATGTCTTTCAACTTATTTAGGTCATCATGTTAAGTGAAATAAGCCAGACACAAAAAGAGAAGTATCATATGCTTTTTCTCAAAAGTAGAAACAATAAACAGATAAATAAAAACGCAGAACCTGAAAGTAGTAGAGGGACTCTCTGGGAAGGGAAAAAGGGTGGGGGAAGTAGAAAGAGAAGGGAGGTGACAAAGGGTGCAAGGGAAGGCAGATTTGATTCAAAGCCCAATATACATATATATGGAAGTGTCATGATCAAATCTATTAATTTTTATAAATATGAGTTAATAACATTTATCTAATAATATTTATCTAATTTGTATGAGTTTACTTAAATAATACTTTTGTTTCATCCAATTCTCTTGGGGTTTCTAGGTTAAATTAGGTGTATAATATCATTTCTGTTTCAGTTTTTATTGCATTGAACAGAACTTGTAGGAGTCTGTTGATGAATTATGATTTTCCTGATTCTAATGGTAACTGCTTCTTTGTTATCACCAAATATGATGTCATTATGTTGGTTTAAGATAGACATTCCTTATCTTCAAGAAAATACTTACTTCAAATATTTTGAAGGTTTTTTTTTTTCATTACTAATTGACATTGAAAATGTCATATAATTTAAGTTCTGGTATTGTGATACCTCCTGCTTCACTCTTTCTGCTCAGGATTGCTTTGTCCATTCAAGGTCTCTTTTTCTTCCAGATGAAGTTCATGATTACTTTCTCTATTTCTATGAGGAATGTCATTGGGATTTTAATTGGAATTGCATTGAATCTGTATAGTGCCTTTGGTAGAATGGCCATTTTGATATAAAATGGGGACAGGGGAGTGGGGGCTGAGAGAAGAATGGAGGAACTTTAGATTATATAGAGGGAAATGAGAGGGAGGAGGGGGTGGGGGTAAGAAAGATGGTGGAATGAGACAAACATCATTACTCTATGTAATTACACAAATAGTATGAATCTACATCATGCACAACCATGGAAACAAAAAGTCGTACCCCATTTATGTACAATGAATCAAAGTGCAGTCTGTAAAAATAAAAAATAATAATAATAAAAAGAAAATGTCATATAGTTGGAGTATAACTAGCAAAACCCAACATAAAGTCAGTTGTCAAAGGAGAAATGTCTATAGTGTTGAGCTTCAGTATCACATAACAGGATAAAGAGGAGTGGAATTATAGCTAATAGGCATAAAGTTAATAACTGGTACAATTCACTCCTTTGGCTTCTTAGAACCTTATACATATTTCTACACATTTTGTAATTTCCATACAATAAAGTCTATGTTTCCATCTAACAAGATGCAACTGTCCATAACACAAGTGAAGATGTTCTTCTCTCTTCCCCAAAATGTAGGATTGTAACATCTGCATGGTCATTGTAGAAATCACTGGCTATATTAATTATTCCCCAAATTTAGTCCCATCCTCACCAAATATTTTGTTATGTGAAGACCAAGTTATAAAGTTTGCTTCCAACAAAATCGTATAATTAATGAAAGAAGGAGAGAAAGGAAGAAAATAGGTATTTTATGTAAGTAAATATATATGCATAATGAGGAAGAAAAAATATGCAGAACTGTGATATATATTGAAGCATTTTGGACAAAATTAATTGATGTCACTGATATGTTTTAAAGTTATTCACTTAAGATCATCATAAATAAGAAAATATGGCAAAGCATTATCAATTGCTCAATTAGGTGGTGGCTATGTAATTTCTTTTTGTGTTTTCTTTTTCCCCATTTTCTGTAGGTCTAAAATTTTATCAAAAAATTGAAAACATCTTTATAGCAAAAAATTGTTTTTATTATTATTATTATTATTATTATTTTTTTTTTTTTGCGGTGCTGGGGATCGAACCCAGGGCTTTGGGCTTGCAAGGCAAGCACTCTACCGACTGAGCTATCTCCCCAGCCCTGTTTTTATTATTAATTGACTTTTTTATTTCTAATTTCTTTATGAACACTTTCTGTCTCACAATTTGCTTGTTTCCTTTTTATGTTCTCTTTTGCTATCCTGTTTTCCATACCTCATGAGATTTACACTAATGTCAACTTTTTTAATTTAAAAAAACAATGTAAAATCATCTGGTAAAATGAAGATTGCAAATATCCAATTTTCTGAATCATTGCACAAAGTTAGACATATGACTGGAATCAGGAGTGGGATGAAAGAGCCCGTCCTTCCTAAGTACCAAAGCCCTCTTACCTATCCTTTCATTGAATGCCATTGTACTTACATTGTACTTCTTCAGCTCCAATTATCTAATTATCAGAGAACACCTGGAAAAATGAAAGAAGGATCTTATCTTGCCATGGAACAATGTCAGTACATTATCCACTGAATAGAAGCAGCAATGATTTATCTGAGCTCCTGCTTATTTCCTTTAAGGGATTCGAGTCCCCTTCTAGCCCTAAGTCCAGTTTCTTATGTCTCCTTGAATATTTCAATCTACTATCCATTTACTGTAAATTTCCTGATAATGAGCATTATCACTTCTCCCAATTTGTCCAAATCTTAATCTGTATCACTCTAATCAATTTGAGGTATGCTTAAAGATGAGGAAGGACTTATGTATGACCACAGTATGCCATATTTATTAAACTTCTCAAATTTACTTGGGTATTTTAATTTTATGTCTTTTTCTTAAAGAACTTGGGAAAAGTTCTCAATCTACGGCCATATGACTTAGCAGGGGAACCATAACACCTTCTAGCCAACTATGAACCAATGACCCAAGATAAAGCCCACGTGCCTTGACTTCCTCTCAACTCATGGAAAGTTATTGGTTACTTCCTCCCTGAGAGGCTGGGAAACACTATTGAGCTTCTCCTTTTTGAGTTTTAGCCTTGAATGTGAGGCTTGACTTCAGTCTCAGAGACTCCTTTACCTTTTCTTTTAAGAGGTTTGATGTGTTCTAGTATAAATAGTGGGCCTACATGTCTGTTCTGATACCTCTGTATTGTAGAATGATCACTCCTGTTAGGTTATATTCATCATTGCCATTTTACTCCCTTCTCCAGCTGCCAGATGATCTCTTACTTCATAAGGATGACAAACTGTCTAAGGATTACAAGACAGCTCACAGAGAGGATTCTTGCTACTTTTATTGGAGAATTGGATAGTTAAGAAAAATACCCTCTCAATATTTAAACTAAACTTCCATTAGGGCAGGAGATTCACTCTGGTAACTTTTCTTTTCTTTTAATCCTTTTCGATTGAAGATTTCTCTGAAGAGCAAATAGCTTATATTAGAATTTCCTGATTACCGCAGAGTTTTTTATCTACTGGATCCATTAGAAAAAACCGACCCACATCATTCTGTGTTAGTTGACATGTCCTTAAATAATGCAAACTAAGAACAATAACTAATCAAATAGTCATAAAAATTTGCTATTTTACTAAAAATTGTAAGATGCATTATATATCAGATAGCTCTTTTTGTATCACCCCTGCACTTTTTAATTACTTAGATTATCAATTGTAGATATCATCATGAGTAAGAAAGTTCTTAAAAGTCTTTGTGAGAATCTTTTTCGAGGATTAGGAAAAGGAAGGTCTAAAGTAGTTCATATAAGAATAATTTGCAAAATGTTGATATGATCATGGCCCATTGGGAAATCAATGAAGTTTGTGTTTAGGGTTAAATCTTAAAGATGACATAGTCACTGAAACCTGTTTATAGAAATAAATTGATTTTAAAGTGTTATATTGTGAATCCTTAAATTATCTCTGGCAGGATACATTTATAAGTCTCACTTCTTTCACTAATCTCAGACAGAAAGAAGCCAAGGAGAGATTCAATTTTGTTGTAATCTCTGAAGTTAGGGATTCAAATCTACTGTTAGTAAACAGGAAGAAGGGCAAAGAGACATAATAAAATGAAAAATTCCAGGACCTGAGAATGTGACTCAGTGTCAGAGTGCTTACCTAGCACACATAAAGTGAATTCAATCTTCAGCACCACCACAAAAACAAAACAAACAAAAAGAAAACACCAAATATAGGATTGACTCTTGTGGCGCACACTTTGCCTACTTGACTAATAATCTGGAGATGACTTTTCAAAAGAGACCCAAACAACAATCATGGGACCCAGTGCCACCTTTCCTTGGTCCAAAAAGTGTAGGTCATTAATTTCACATTTTTCTTCAGCTCCAATTATCTAATTATCAGAGAACACCTGGAAAAATGAAAGAAGGATCTTATCTTGCCATGGAAAAGTGAAGGAAATGAAGGTATGAATGACCAATGTCTTATTTTCTTCTATGGTTCACTAAATAGTTGAAATATGTTGATGATCTAGGAAAGGTTTAAATTGTTTCCTGATTCTTCTAGTTTGTCATTCTATAAACTACAATTTTTCTGAGTTTTTATGTCAAGTCTTCCTGTAAGGCTGCAGACCCATTAAGTATAGCCAGGTCTTGCTGAATTTCTCTGATTTTTCATACACTGTTATACAGGCTGAGCAAATGGTCAGTCAGAATTCAGTGGTTTTATTTTCAAGTCAGATGAGATTCAGGTTTGCCAAAAATTTGAAAATCTATAAAATAATCATGAAATAATATATGCATAAATAAAGCTATTTATATTGGGTGTACTTTCATGTAACAAATACAATAAAGTAGATCAATATGTGGTTTGGAGGTCCAGAGCAACTGAATCAGTAAGTAGTTATTATCACTTAGTAAGACAGATATGCAATATAAAAAGCTCATAAAACCAAAAAGCAAATAGATAAAAGTCAAACAAACAAACAAACAAACAAAGATAAAACAACCAAAAACCATAAAACATACTGTAAACAAGGAACAGAGTTAGTATAGTTGGGGGCTACTAATGATTCTTTTTTTTTTTTTCTTAATATTTTTTCGTTGTATAGATGTATACAATATCTTTCTTTACTTATTTATTTTTATGTGGTGCTGAGGATTGAACCAGTCCCTCACACTTGTGAGGCAAGTGCTCTGCCACTGAGCTACAACCCTAGCCCCACTGTTGATTCTTTTTAACATTGTGCAGGGGTGGATAGTTTTTCAAGTTCTGTTTGTGATAGTTGTTCCTTGGGGTTGGGATGAAAAATGTAAAGCATTTTTCGGTTCATGTTGGAGAACTTCTCTTTATAGATTGATTTTCTATTGTTCAAATCTACCTTCAGTAATCAGGAAGAAGGGAAAAAACACATTATAAAATGAATAAAAACAAAGGGCATACTAATGTTAGGAATTTGGAATATAAACATGCTTGAGTACCAAACTTTGAACTGTTCAGTAAGACACAAAGAGAAAAATGTTCTGAATTATTAAAGTTGTTTGCCTTTATAGTTAAGGCAACAGTACATAGAACTCCCTTTTCTCTGTCTTATTTTTAGAAGAAAACAAATCACTGAGAATGACTGCCCTCTTATCACCGGTCTCCATTGTTTTGCTTATGAGCTTTTGAGTTTGAAGGCATGGTGGAAACCAGTTCAGTTTTAATAAACAAACGTTAGGAAATTTACCTTAAGAGGAATCTTGACACAGACTGGAGCTGCTACTGTGGTCATTCTTTTCAACCTGATGGAACTGTGTTCTTTGACCCAGTCCCACTTTTTAAATTCTCTCCAGGATAAGAAAAATGGGGAATTCTGCAGTTCATATCTGGTCTAGGAAGCAACATTCCCTACATGGATACAAGTCCAGAACTGAGACAATCTTCCATCAGTGATGGCAGAAGTAAGATGGGGGAAGGACGACTACCTTTTTTTACTTTTTGCTCCCGTATTTAATAAATGTGACTTTTTAAAAATTGTTAAATGGCTGATATTAAAAAGTGTTTTTAGTTCAGTAGAATCATGTGAAGAGGCTTAGGGAATTGAAATAAAGCTATCTATTATTGGCATTAGCATAGAGAAATGATTTTTTAAGAGTTGATGTAGTATATTACTGTAAATATACTCCTTATAAGGAGAACAACTGGTAAAGTGGAAAATCCACTGAACTTAAGAGTAACAAAAATGGAGTTTGTCTCCATAGTGTTCAAATCACCTAACCATTTTGGTGATTTAACCAAAAGTAAGGTGGTGAAGAATGCTCTTGGTAGTTCTATTCCTAGTTGTTTGAGGACTCTCCATACTGCTTTCCAGAGTGGTTGCACCAATTTGCAGTCCCATGAGCAATATGAGTGTGCCTTTTTTCCCCACATCCTCACAACATTTATTGTTACTTGTATTCTTGATTGTTGCCATGTAGACTGGAGTGAGGTGGAATCTCAGTGTAGTTTTAATTTGCATTTCTCTAATTGCTAGAGATGTTGAGCATTTTTTCATATATGTGTTGACCATTTGTATTTCTTCTTTTGAGGAGTGCCTGTTTAGTTCCTTTGTCCATTTATTGATTGGAATTTTTATTTTTATTTTTTGGTGTTAAGTTTTTTGAGTTCTTTGAATATTTTGCCCACAAACATTAGCACCTCATCTAAGGTAAAGGTGGCAAAGATTTTCTTTCATTCTGTAGACTCTTTCTTCACACTCTTGATTGTTTCCTTTACTGTGAAGAAGCTCTTAACTTTTGACCCAGTTATCCCACTCCTTGGTATACATCCAAAATTAAATCAGCATACGATAGTGATACAGTCACATCAATATTTATAGCAGCTCAATTCACAATAGCCAAGTTATGGAAGCAACCTAGCCGCCCTTCAACAGAAAATGAATGAAGAAAATGTGGTATATATATACAATGGAATATTACTTAGCCAGAAAGAAGAATTACTTTATGACATTTACTGGTAAATGGAAGGTTCTGGAGATTATCATGCTAAATGAAATAATCCAATCACTAAAAACCAAAGATTGAATAGTCTCTCTGATATGTAGATGCTAACACACAACATGAGGTTGGGGAGGGGAAGAAAAGAAATTCAGTGGATCAGACAAAGGGGAATGAGGGGAAGGGAGGGTAACAGGGATAGGAAAGTCAATAGAAAGAATCTGACATAACTTTCCTATGCACATGTAGAAATATACCACAGTGAATCTCAATATCATGTATATCCACAAGACTGGGATCCTAATTAGAATAAGTTATTCTGACTTTTGTCTAAAAGAACCACCTGCGTGGGAGAGGGACTCCAACAGAGAGAATCTGTCAGCACAGTGGACTGACAGAAAACCAAGGGCAAGATGTACGAGGATGGCTGGCCTAAGGAGGAGCACTGCCCACACACCTGGAACTAAGATGGAAGGAGACTTTCAGGGACTTCCAGTGAGTTTATGGGAAAACCCACCGGAAAGAGAGCCAGCTTTATACAGTATGTCCTTAAGGTATACATAACTTAGAACCCATCATACTCAGCATTAGCTATTTGCATGGGATTAAGTTCTAAAATAAGCAAGGCAAAAATTACATGTCAGTAATCCTTTATATTGCTTCTTGGCTTACTGTCTTACTCTTCTTTCTTCTTGTCCTCATTGCCCTGAAATTGTCCCTTTCTGGAAAATATTGGCTCTTACTACTCACCTTGGACTCTTTTTCTAGGGAACTTGAGATAAAACAGGTATCTACTTATTATAAAGACTACAGAAAAGATGCCCACAAACATGGTAGGCACTCAATAAGGGCTAGTTGTTTTACTTCTTTTCATCTTTCCCTTACCTTGTCAAGTAAAAAGTTATCCATGTTTTTCTGTATTTCCTACATTGTACTCATATTAAACAACTATGGGATGATTTACACGGTGATTATAAAACATCTATAAAAACTTTTGTAACATAAGAAATATGAGGAAGTATCTTTAAAAATAGATAATGCATAGGAAGTTCCATACTTTCTTGGGATAATTATATGACTACAGTTAAATCTCTGAGGTACATCAGAAAGTTGATCAGGTTTGGTATAAGGCTTGCAAAGAAGGAATACATTCCATCTGTTCTGTGTAAAAATACTGAGCTTGGTAATGCCTCTGTCTACCTGAGATTACTTCAAAACAATTTCCTTCACAATAGACCATGGCACTCACCTTCAGTAATCATTGTATGTCTTTTTCAGAAGAGAATTTGTGTATGCTCATTTTTTTGACAGTTTGCTAATTATAGACTGAAGAGAAGTGCTTTTATTTTCTTACTCTAAAAATGAAATAAAATTTCCAGCATTTGGGATTATTCATTTTGTTATTCAGTTTCCTTCAGATTCCTGTGAGTTAAAATTAATTTTAAAGCATAATTCTTGCTAACTCTTTTGAACAAACTTATCTCATTATGAAAATATTTCAGGTTAAATTTAGAAACCATACTCTTAATTAATTAGCCTAAGCTGTACATTTAAAAATTTCTTTCTCCTCATTTTTTTCCTTGAACTAGAAGAATTACTTAATTTAAAACATTTAATTGTTAAATTTTTGTTTTGTTCTCCTTTGATTATTCAGATATCATATCTTCTTAACAGATAATTTTTTCTTCTCAAGAAGATTAAGTTTTAATTTTAATCAAGGTTGTACAATTTTATAATTTATATTTGAATATTTCTATGGAACATATAAGAAATGGAAGGCCTCTGAATACTCCATGTTTTTGACCCAAGTTCTTTCAGAGGAAAGCACTTTTAACTCTTTTCGCTAATTATTTGGTATTATCCCCCTAGCTCTAAAACATACACATTGTTCATTCTTGGATTTTCCTTTCAGGTATTATCCATTGACTATGAAATATAAGGATTGAATTGCTTCTGCCTGCCCTATTCTTTTAAATATCCAACACAGTTCTATCTCCTTTTTTTCTCTATTATGACTTACATCTTTTTTTGATTGGTTATGTACTGCAGTAGCACTAAGGTAGATGGAAATTTAGCTTTTTGAGATCTTGTATGTCTAAATTTGTTATATTCTACTCTAATTTATTTTTACAATTTTTATGGGTATAAAATTTCATACCAAAATAATCTCTTCTCAGAATTTCCTTTGGTGTTTTTTCTACCTCTTCTTAGTTTGGATAATTTCTATTGACCTGTCTTCAAATTCACTGATCTTTTCTTTTGCAGTATACATTGTGTTGTTAATCTTATCTTGTAATTTAAAGAAAATTTAGATATTGTATTTATAGTTCTAGAAATTTGGTCTAGAATTTTCATATCTCTTTTGAAATTTCTCATTCATTATATACATTTTCCCATCAATTAAAAATATTTATAAAGTTATTCCAAGATCCTTGACTGTTAATTCTACCATCTGGGTCATCTATTTGTCTCCTATTGACTATGTTACATTTTCCTTCTTTGCATTAATTTGCTATTTATCTATTCGTTTTGCATATTGAATATTGTGGATGATACAGTGTAGAGATATGATTATTATCTTCTGACAAGTGCTGGTTGATTACACTGATCCTATGAGAACTTTTTTCTAAACTTTGTTGAGGTACATTTATTTTAGTTCTGATATATGGTCCTTAATTTTAAAGTGTGATTTCTCTGATGTTTCAGTAAAAGCCTGGAAGTTGATCTTTGTTCTCATGTCTATGACAACAGGCAGCTGCCCAAATCTGAACTCTGTTCTTAACTTCCAGCTACTGCTTCCCATTGGATTCTTTAGAGTCCTGTTCTTTGCAATATTCAGAAGTCTGCAGTAATTTGAGGGAAATTTTGTGACTCTTCCCTCTGGACCTTGCTCCTTTTTGGAATTCATCTGCCACTCAATTTCCTGTCAATCAGGTAGCCTTAACCCTTTGATTTCTCTTTTCTTAGAGATCTCTGCTTTCTATTTATGTTCTTCCATGCATCTTGGGAAGTATTTTCTGTGGCAATTAGGGAGCAATGTTAATGGAAAAACCTATTAAAGTAGATCTAATTAGTATGCTTATGTTCTTTCAAAGCTCATGTCTTCTCATGAGTACTTGCTTTTCATTGTTCTCTAGAACCTTCAGGAAGTTTTTGTTATTGGTAGGAAGCTACATCAGATATAAGCTCCATTGCTTTAGCCAATAGTCATGAAGGTTTTGGAATAAGGTAATGGAATAAATTCATAGAATAGGAACTAAACTACACTGAATATTAAATATTACTGCTATAAAAGGTTCCTTGGCCATTTTTCTTAGGTCTCTTTCACTCTCTCTTCTTCTCCCAGCTCCAGGGACTCTAATCTCTGTCCCTTGGTCTTCCATCCTTAAATTAAAAACTCCCATTAATGGTTTTTCTTAGCTATTGATTCTGAAAACCAGGACATATAACTTAGCTCCTTTACAAATTTCCATATGAATATGAACTGTAGTTATGAAAACACTTTAATGATTTCTTGGTAAATAATTTTTATTGAAAAATTTGGGGATTATAGGGAGTGTCAAGTCCCATCATTCACATCATCTCCTCTCCATTAAAAGTCATCTCCATCCACTTTGCTACCTTCCAAAGCATTTCCTCCCTGTTTTCACAAGATATTCTTTCTCTAATACTCCTTTACTGATAGGGAATCTGTCTCCTCCCTCTCTGATTTTTCCTATTTTTCTCTTCTACTTCCCTTTGAAGATTAGTAAGTCATCTTTGCTTAGTTGGATATTTACCCTCAGTTTTTAGTGGCACTTCTGAACACATAAGGTCTTATTCTGAGAGGAATTAAGGTGAACTCATACTTCTCTGTCATGTCACACGATGGTGTCATGTTCTCTTGATTTTCCAGGTTATTCTGAGTCTCTTTTAAATTTTACTTTATTTTTATATGTAAAACTTGCCTACAACTTTTTCTAAACAAAAAGGCCATTTCCACTCTTTCCAAGAGATTTGCAAATATGGTTTTGGTGCTTAGGTTTTTGTGAATCAGTGGATTGATTTTGGTGAATTATCACAGAGACATTGATTACTCTGGATGATGTTATTCTATTTCACAACAATGTGAAACAGAAATATATAAACTTTATTTCATTCTTGGTTATATAGCTGTTAAATACAAGGGCACAAAATAGTATGTTCTCCAATGACTCATATTGCTGGCATTAGAGAGTAACTGTACTGTCTTTTGTTGTTGTTTGCTTCCTTTTAGTTTGTTCTTATCTCTGGCCACATTGATAAATGATAATTTTTGCATCTTTATGTATAATAATAAGACAGCCTGTGTGCAGAATGGAGCCATAGAGACCATGCACTGATGAGAAATCTTTGCTTTGGCTAGTAATGACTTACAAGGGGGAATATAATAGTGGCAGTCAGGTATATAAGATGGAGGACTGCACTCTCTGGGGTTTACATTAATTGACACCGATTTTCTCAGAGTTGGTCAAGACATCTCTCAATCACCATAAACTTAGTGTTCTGCTCACTGTAGTAGAAAACAAACACACAATCTGGCCTCTAATTGCTTTGCTTTCTTGTTATATAAAAGATGCAACTTTTGCAGTAACTGAAATTTCCCTGATCTCTATAGAGCGACTAGATGCAGAAAAAAGCAATGCAAGGATGCACAATCCGTTCTGTCTTTTCACAGGGTTGGGTTTCAGGAACAGTATTTAAAGAAAAAAACTCTCTTATTGAAGACTAAGACCATTGTACATCAAAGATCTAAGATTAAAGGTGCAGGTTTGTTGATGATCCAATAGCTAAGCTAACAATTATGATGTACTTATGCACCAGCATATAACATGCATTTTAAATATCCATTATAGTAACAACCTGTAAGGTAGCTAGTTTTGTTATCCTTATTTACAGATGAACAATGGGCTGAAGTTTTGCATAAAGTGTTCACTGTGACACATCTAGTAAGAGGTGGTGCTAGGGGGGAAAAAAAAGAGGTGGTACTAGGATCCAGATCTAGGCAGTTCTACTCCACAGACCAGAATGGACAAATCCATTTACTTGAACATTGGTGCTATGGTTAGACTAAACAAATGGGAGTAGTCAACTGATTTCTAGATATGTGTTTCTAACCATGAATTGTTGGGACTAATGACACGTTAACTAACTCAGGCTGACTCCTTACTCCCTGGTGGGTGAGCAAAATCAAGGCCTCAAAGGCGGTTTCAAAAGTTAATGACAATAAATCAGACCACCATCAGGGATTGGTTAACAACAGTTCCGTGACTTGATCAGCTCATGCTTGCCATATAGCCCTATGGGACTCTGGCTTGCGAGACAATCCCCCCCCCCCCCACCTTGCTGACCTTTAAGCTGATTGGTTCCCGCCTAGCCCCTACCCTACATAAAAGCTGTGTGACTTCCTCAATAAACCAGTTCCTGCTGTGACTGGCCTCCCTGACGCATCTGATTGTCCTCCGCCTGTAGGGCTGGGTGTGGGCGGTCAGTCGGCCCTACCTATCCCGGTCTGGCCTTGTTGGGGAGTGTTCCCTTCCCTTGTTGCTGTTCGAGAAGAGCAGGGGGCTTAAGACCCCGACAATGGATAAAGTCTTCTGTGACTCTGTGGGTCTGTAGCCACAAACTGCTGTCCCCAAATCCAGAAGCCTTCACTGTTTTAGATTGCTTACAAAGTTTATGCAGACTGGTCTCTCTTTCCAGTTCTATGTTTCTTGGAATAGATCTTTCAGGACTATTTTATGAGTTACCATGGGTCCTTCTTTCCCACTGTGTGAAACATTTGAGATTTTAGGATGAATGCATTAGATGGTGGAAATGGGTTTTAATGAAAAGAAGCTACCTTTTTAAACCCTCGGAAGCATCCTAGAGGAAAATGCAGGGTGTATAGGTGAGAGCTCAGTGGAACCAGGGCCCAATATTTGGAAAGACTTGTGATTTCTCAGTAGCTGGAGATATTTTAATTGAAAGGATGATTCAGTACAAATGGCGTATAGCTCCCCACTCTGCCTAAACCTATTTAATAGACATTTTAGTTGTTGGTTAATGCTCTGCCTTATGTGCAAAGAATTTGTTTTACTCATTATTTATTTTCATAGCTTACATTGCTGGAAATTGTTGTGTTCTATTGTCTTCTTTTGTTCTTAACCATATTTTGATTTAACATAATTGTGAAGCTCAAGAAATGTGCTATTATGTAGTTTTTGATTCAGATTTAAAATGCCCATATTATTTAGTGGGGCCTATTATGATTTTGTTTGTAGGTTGCAGGTGAGAATCTGAATGATTAACTTTCCTACCAGAAATTCAGGATATTTTTTCATCGGAAAATATACTAATGACTACAGGACATAATAGAAAATGGCTACCTCTGCGGTTAGAATAAAAATCAATCGTTGATGCTTTTATCATATGGTTAATTCAGGATTGATGATAATGCCGTCAGGAATACAAGTGTTCCCAAAAGCAAATGACTACTTTGAGTAAATCTGTTTTGCTCTTTTTCTTAAATGGGAAAAGAAGCAGCTGCAGTGGCTATGCAGATCACTTGTGGTTCTGATCTTCACCAGGGAGGAGGTGGGAGAGTGGAGTGGTTAGGTAGACTTGGCCCTAGCCAGACTGCCTCTGTTTGAATTTCAGGTCCGATATGTGCTAAATGAGTTTCTGAACATGGTATTCACTTTTTGTTATTCATAGAAAGTTCAGCTACTGGCATTATCTTCAGCCAATATTCAATTAACAGATAACATAATTCCTATCCATTCCTTCTCTAGGTCACTGCTAAAGTCAATCATATAATTTAATACAGCATATCTCATTGTATTACACTTTTCAGATTGTATCATTACTACTTTTTAAAAAGTGAAGGTTCGTGGCAACTCTGCATTAAGCATGTCAATCAGCACTATTTTTCTAACAGCTCAGATGATCATTAACATTAATTATAAATTAAATATTTTTAAACTAAAGTTTATACATTGTTTTTTTAGGCCCAATGCTATTGCACACTTAATAGACTATAGTATAGTACAAACATAATTTTTACATGCACTGAGACCAAAAAAATCATGTCACATCTTTTATTGTGATATTCAGTAATGACTTTATTGCAGTGGTCTGGAACTGAACTTGAAATATCTCTGAGGTATGCCTGTAAAAAGAAAAAAATTCTCTTCTTGAATTCATTGGTTTTCAATCCTGGCTATACATCTGAGTTATATGGGCTTTTAAATCCAGCCTCAGAGAGTCTGGTTTAGTTGGTGTAAGAGTGATTTTAAATTGTGTTCAGGGTTGGGTTCAGTGATGTAACACATTACAAATCCAAATCTATATAAGTCTGGGTTATCTCCTGCCTCTAATCATGGGGAAAACATCTGAGGGCTTTATCTTAAGGGCTTCTCTTAGGCTGTTTCTTTCTTCCTTTCTTTTTTTTTTTGGTACAAATTGAGTTTATTATTAAATGGGTTAAACATAAACATTAGTTGGAATCAATCATATTTGTATAATATTTAACTATCAGGTTAAATGAAATGCAAATGCTTAGGAATGGTAGAAACATTAATTTTTTTTTTTTTTTTGAACCAGATTACTCTCAATGACATTAGTTCAAGTATCTAAAAACAGTAATTTTTATCTTTGGGTTTTGGTCCTTTAGTTCTTTCCATGTACTTCATGGATATCTTTTTTTAAATTATTTTTCATTTTTACAGACTGCATTTTGATTCACTGTACACGAATGGGGCACGTCATTTCGTTTCTATGGTTGTACATGATGTAGATTCATACCATTCATGTAATCATACATGTACATAGGGTAATGATGTGTGTCTCATTCCACCATTTTCATACCCCCACCTCATTTCCCTCTTTGTAATCTAAAGTTCCTCCATTCTTCTCTCACCTCGACCTCCCTACCACCATTATATATTATCACCCACTTATCAGGGAAAACATTTGGTCTTTGGTTTTTTGGGATTGGTTTATTTCACTTAGCATGATATTCTCCAATTCCATCCATTTATCTGAAAATGCCATAATATTATTCTTCTTTATGGCTGAATAATATTCCATTGTGTATATATATCACAGTTTCTTTACCCATTTATCTGTTGAAGGGCATCTAGATTGGTTCCAAAATCTAGCTATTGTGAATTGAGCTGCTATAAACATTGTTGTGGCTGTGTTACTCTCTTTTTTGGATAGGTCAGTCTTTCTTGAATTTGGTATAGATATTTTTAGTACACAGACAAAGATTTTTTGGTTTTCATAATTTTGTTACATCTTTGTTCATTTTGGCATGTATTAGAGAAAAATGTCACAGTTTTTCAGACATGGTATTTAATAGTATTAGCAAGTTGTTGATTTAAAGTGAGTTGGTTTAAAGGAAAGTATAAAGTGATGAGTAATATGAATGGTTGTACTGGGCTGGAAAGTGTCCTTTCTCAAAATTCATATCCTCAGAATTTCAGAAGATGACTTTATTTGGATAGTGGCATTGCATATGTAATTAGTTAAGATGCAGTCATTCTGTGGTAGATTGGATTCTTAATCCAGTAAGGACTTAATCCAACATGTCAATATGTCTTTTTCTTTTTCTTTCTTTTCTTTTTTTATTCAGTGACTGGGATTGAACCCAGGGCCTTGCACATACTAAGCAAGTACTCTATCACTCCAGCTACAGCCTCAAATCTCAATGTCTTTATAAGAAGAGACATAGAAATAGAGCAAAGGGAGAATGCTGGGTGATTGATAATGGAAGCAGATACTGGAGTAATACCCTGTAAGACAAGGAATGCCAAGAATGGTCAGCATCCACCACAGTCTAGGAAAAGATCCTCCCCCGAATCCTTCAGAAAGACTGAGAAAACATGTCCCTGCCATTACCTCGATTTCAGATTTCTAGCCTCCAGAGGTATAAGAGAATGAATATTTGTTGTTTTGCACCGTCCAGTTGTATATTTTGTTCAGGCAACCTAGGAAACTGATTCAGGGACTAAATATAATGATAAACTGGGAATGTGAATGACTGGATTTGGGGAAACACTGTCATAAGGTAAAGTTCAAGGTTTTTGGTGTGGCTTGAAAGTATCTCCACCAAATCAATCCTGATGGCTTTCCCAGGAATCTCTCTTGTCAAGGTCTTCTTTGCACCTTAGTCTCAGACTTTCCGAATGTCCCTTGGGCTCTGGATTTCTCTTACAGGAGCTGGCAGCATTTCCTCTCCCTTCACTACCAACCTGCTGTTTCTATCTTGGTAAGTCCTCCTTACCCTGCAGATCTCAAAAAAGTTCTTTCTCCCGAAGTCTTTCCCAAAGTTTAGATTAAGTGAGTTCTTCAGTTTTGCCGATAGTTCTCTGTAGTTTTCCTTCAATTCTATCTCTTGCACTCTCTTGTCGATGATTGTCGAGTTGTCTGTATAATTTGTTAGAAACAAACCTCATCCCAATTTGGTCACCACCACTTCTCCAATTCCCAGCAGAGTCTGTTATAAAACAGACACTTGATAAATATGTTAGATAAATACTTAATATTCTATGTAAAACCTGGGGAAAGGTATATTTCCCATTGCCCTGTGCATACTATTTACCTATATGTATTTTCTACATGGCCAAATATGAAATTGAGATATTATTGTCATGTCCTTTACTACTCGTTAGCTCTTGAGGTAACCCCAAAGAGCAGAAAGAGGACTAGAATTAAGTCAAAAGCATGATTTCTTTTCTTGCAGGAGCCACTACTTAGCTATGTGATAGTAAACAAACAGTCATGCATCTCTGGTAGATTGGTTGTTATTAAGCCCCCTTCCCGATCTGAGACTATGCCTTGTACCCCTTTGTTTTAGAATTCCAACACAATTTTTCTTTTTCTTTTTCTTTTTTTTTGAGAATTTTGAGAATTTATTTTCAAAGAATAGTTTGGTAATACTAGATTGTTATATGTCAAAAGTGATGCCATTTAATATTACTTATAATAGCAAATTTCCTATATAAATTATGGGGTGGTTTTGAAAATTTATGGTGTAAAAAGTTTCAATTAGACTAATTAAAACATAAAATAAAATTATTTAAATGGCTTGAAGTGATATTTAATTAAAAATTCAGAGAATAAATTCATAGACTTGTATAAAAACAGGAAATATACTACACACATTACAGATTTCAATATGTGTAATACAGATAACTCTTAAGCTGGTTAATGGTTTTGGAGACAATCATAAAATTACACCTTCACTATTCTGTTTTAAAACATGAAGTGTAATTTAAAATGCAATGTTCAAGGATTTATTGACATCATCAAGGAACTTAAGAAAGAATAAACAGTAAGACATTTAAAGGAAGGAAGAAAAGAAGGAATGGAGAATGGAAGACCTCAAAACATTTATCTCTGAAATACTAAAACAAAAAATAAATAAAAGCAATGGAATCTTGTATTAGATATATTATGTTACAACTGAGGAACACTAATAATTATGAATGAATGACTTAACCAATCTACACATAATAGTTAAATGTAAGAAATAGCATGCTCCATTTTCTTTTGATTTGGTTCATTCCCTAGTTCTCTGAAGACTTTACAATGAATAACAGAAAAATCTAAATTGTATTTCCTTTTCCTGGGGAGTCTCTTCCATAATATCCATGCATAACAGCAAGCAAAGCATTTTAAACTCAGTCCTGATTTTTCATGTAGACTAAATGTTGATTTTTCAATTATACTTTTCCTTTCTATGCTTTCAAGATACTTTCAAGGACTGGGGTTGTAACTCAGTGGCAGAATGCTTGCCTGGCACAGGTGAGGCACTGGGCTCTATTCTCAGCACCACATATAAAAAAATAAAGGTGCATTGCCAACTAAAAAAATATATATTAAAAAAGATACTTTCAAACACAAGTGATTTACCTGTTAAATGTCTCCAAAATAAAAAAAGAAATGACTTTTGAAAAATGGAAGCACCCATCCTGCATTGGTGTCCATGAAGTGAGAGGTTGAACTGTTGCTGAGAGCGAGGACCTGTGAACTGATTCCTACAGTTGCTTCATCATTTGCTTTCTCACCAGCAGTGCACAGGGTTCCAGTTTCTCTACACAGGAGGACTCAGGATTTAAGAAGAGGAGGTATTGAGAGATTTGGGACCAGCTCAGAGCTGCTGGGTGAGTCTTCCCCACCAGGTGAGGCTTCCCAACTGGGGTGGTAGAAAAACAGACCCAGGCCCAGACCAGCTGTGCCCTAGCCCACAGTCTAATACCCCTTTGACTGACTATCGGTCAACACGTGGAGGTGCCTATGCCCACTAGCAGGGAATAAACCCCACCTGGAGGCCACCACCCCTAGAGGGTGCAGCTTCCTTTGTGGATCACTGCATTATCAAGTTCCTCCAAGACTTCAGGCTACTGAGGCTAGGAGGTGAGTTATTGGAAACCTACAGGGACACTATAAGTCAATAGGGGGAATCTGCAACATCTCAGAGTTTCACTATTAGAGGGGTAGATACCTAGCAATATGAGAAAACAAGGGAAGAAAATGTCCCAAACAAACCTAGATGCTACATCAATAAAATCCAATGACAGCATGACAGAAGAAACGTCAGAAAGGATTATTGGGATTGAGGAAGGCTTAGAGAAACAAACCAAAGGAATGAACAATCTATTCAATGAAATAATATCAGAAAATTTCCCAAATCTGAAGAATGAAATGGAAAATCAAGTACAAGAGGTTTATAGGACTCCAAACAAGCAAAATTACAACAGACCCACAACAAGGCACATTATAATGAAAATACCTAACATACAAAATAAAGACAGATTTTAAAGGCTGCGAGAGAAAAAAATCAAATTACATTTAGGGGGAAACCAATATGGATATCAGCAGGTTTTCAATCCAGACCCTAAAAGCTAGAAGGGCCTGGAACAACATTTTTCAACCTCTGAAAGAAAACGGATGCCAACCAAGAATCTTATACCCAGCAAAACTTACCTCCAGATTTGATGAAAAAATAAAATCCTTCCATGATAAACAAAAGCCAAAAGAATTTACAAAAAGAAAGCCGGCAGTACACAACATTCTCAGCAAAATATTCCATGAGGAAGAGATGAAAAACAATGATGTAAATCAGCAAATGGAGGAACTATCCTAAAGGAACAGTGAAATAAAGGAGAAACCAAGTCGTGTCAAAAAAACAAAAATGAGTCAAATGACCGGGACTACAAATCATATCACAATAATAACCCTGAATGTTAATGACAGGAACTCATCAATCAAAAGACATAGACTGGCAGATTGGATTAAAAAGAAAAATCCAATAATATGCTGCTTGCAAAAGACTCATCTCATAGAAAGAGATACCCACAGACTAAAGGTGAAAGGATGGGAAAAAACATACCACGCACATAGACTCAGAAAAAAGGCCGGAGCACCCATCCTTATATCAGATAATGTGGACTTCAAGCCAAAGGTAGTCAGAAGGGATAAAGAAGGACATTTCATACTGCTTAAGGGAAGCATAAATCAGCAAGATATAACAATCATCAACATCTATGCCCCAAACAGTGGCTCATCCATGTATGTCAAACAAATCCTTCTCAATTCCAGGAATCAAATAGACCACAACACAATAATACTAGGTGACTTTAACACACCTCTCTCACCACTGGACACATCTTCCAAACAAAAATTGAACAAAGAAACCATAGATCTCAATAACACAATTGATAATTTAGATTTAACAGACATATATAGAATATTCCATCCAACAAAGAGCAAATACACTTTCTTCTCAGCAGCACATGGATCCTTCTCTAAAATAGACCATATATTATGCCACAAATCTATTGTTAGCAAATACAAGAAGATAGAGATACTACCTTGTATTCTATCAGATCGTAATGGATTCAAATTAGAAATAAATGACAGAATAAAAAACAGAAACTACTTCAACACCTGGAGATTAAACAATATGCTATTATATGATGAATGGATAACAGAAGATATTCGGAAAGAAATTAAAAAATTCTTAGAGGTAAATAAGAACAAAGAAACATCATATCAAAATCTCTGGGACACTATGAAAGCAGTACTTACAGTAAAATTTATTTCATGGACTGCATTCAATAAAAGAAGAAAAAATCAACAAATAAATGATCTAATACTATAGCTCAAAGCCCTAGAAAAAGAAGAACAGAGCAACACCAAAAGTAGTAGAAGACAGGAAATAGTTAAACTCAGAGCTGAAATCAATGAAATTGAAACAAAAGAAACAATCAAAAAAATTGACAAAATAAAAAGTTGGTTCTTTGAAAAAATAAACAAAATTGATAAACCCTTAGCCACACTAACAAAGAGAAGGAGAAAGAAAACTCAAATTACTAAATTCGGAATGAACAAGGAAATATCACAACAGACATGATTGAAATACAAAACATAATTAGAAGCTATTTTGAATATGTATACTCTAACAAATAGAAAATCTCGAAGACATCAACAGGTTTCTAGAGACATATGAATTTCCTAAACTGAATCAGGAGGACATACACAATTTAAATAGATCAATTTCAAGCAATGAAATAGAAGAAGTCATCAAAAGCCTACCAACAAAAATAAGTCCGGGACCAGATGGATTCTCAGTCGAGTTCTACGAAACCTTTAAAGAAGAGCTCATTCCAATACACCTCAAAGTATTCCATGAAATAGAAGAGGAGTGAGCCCTTCCAAACTCATTCTATGAAGCCAATATCACCCTGATACCTAAACCAGACAGAGACACATCAAGGAGAGAAAATTTCAGACCAATATCCTTATTGAACATTGATGCAGTAATTCTCAACAAAATCTTAGCAAAACATATACAGAAACATATTAGAAAGATAGTGCACCACGATCAAGTGGGTTTTATTCCAGGGATGCAAGGTTGATTCAACATCCAGAAATCAATAAATGTAATTCACCATATCAACAGACTTAAAGTTAAGAATCACATGATTATTTTGATAGATGCAGAAAAAACATTCGATAAAATACAGCATCCCTTCATGCTCAAAACACTAGAAAAAATAGGGATAGTAGGAATATTCCTTAACATTTTAAGGGCCATCTATGCAAGTCCATGGCCAATATCATTCTAAATGGTGAAAAACTGAAAGCATTCCCCCTAAAAACTGGAACAAGGCAGGGATGCCCTCTTGCACCACTTCTATTCAACATCGTCCTTGAAACTCTAGCCAGAGCAATTAGACAGACCAAAGAAATTAAAGGGATACGAATAGGAAAAGAAGAACTCAAACTATCCCTATTTGCTGATGACATGTTTATATATTTAGAGGAATCAGGAAATTCCACTAGAAAACTTTTAGAACTCATAAATGAATTCAGTACAGTAGCAGGATATAAGATCAATGCTCATAAATCTAATGCATTTTTATAAGTAAGTGATGAATCCTCAGAAAGAGAAGTTAGGAAAACTACCCCATTCACAGTAGCCTCGAAAAAAATAAAATACTTGGGAATCAATCTCACAAAAGAGGTGAAAGACCTCTACAATGAGAACTACAGAATACTAAAGAAAGAAATTAAAGAACACCTTAGAAGATGGAAAGATCTCCCGTGTTCCTGGATAGGCAGAATTAATATTGTTAAAATGGCCATACTACCAAATGCATTATACAGATTCAATGCAATTCCAGTGAAAATCCGAATGATGTACCTCTCAGAAATAGAGCAAGCAATCATGAAATTCATCTGGAAGAATAAGAAACCCAGAATAGCTAAAGCAATCCTTAGCAGAAAGAGTGAAGCAGGGGGTATCGTAATACCAGATCTTCAACTCTACTACAAAGCAATAGTAACAAAAACGGCATGGTATTGGTACCAAAATAGACAGGTAGATCAATGGTACAGTATAGAGGACATGGACACAAACCCAAATAAATACAGTTTTGTCATACAAGCAAAGGTGCCAAAAATATGCAATGGAGAAAAGATAGCCTCTTCAACAAATGGTGCTGGGAAAACTGGAAATCCATATGCAGCAGAATGAAACTAAACCCATATCTCTCACCCTGCACAAAACTCAACTCAAGATGGATCCAGGACCTTGGAATCAGAAGAGAGACCCTGTATGTTACAGAAGAAAAGTAGGTCCAAATCTTCAACATGTTGGTTTAGGATCAGACTTCTGTAACAGGACTCCCATAACACAGGAAATAAAAGCAAGAATCAATAACTGGGATAGATTCCAACTAAAAAGCTTTCTCTCAGCAAAGGAAACTATCAGCAATGCAAAGAAAGAGACTACAGACTGGGAGAAAATCTTGCCACTCATACTTCAGATAGAGCACTAATTTCCAGAATATATAAAGAACTCAAAGAACTCTACTCAAGAATACAAATAACCCAATCAACAAATGGGCTAAGGAAATGAACAGACACTTCACAGAAGAAGATCTACAAACAATCAACAGACACATGAAAAAATGTTCAACATTTCTAGTAATAAGAGAAATGCAAATCAAAACCACCCTAAGATTCCATCTCACCCCAATTAGAGTGGCAATTATTAAGAATACAAGCCACAATAGGTGTTGGTGAGGATGTGGGGAAAAAGGTACACTCATACATCGTTGGTGGGACTGCAAATTAGTGCAGCCGCTCTGGAAAGCAGTGTGGAGATTCCTTAGAAAACTTGGAATGGAATCACCATTTGACTCAGCTATCCCACTCCTTGGCCTATACCCAAAGGACTTAAAATCAGCATACTACATAGATGTATTGATATCAGATACATATCAATGTTCATAGCTGCTCAATTTACAATAGCCAGATTGTGGAATCAACCTAGATGCCTTTCAATTAATGAATAGATAAAGAAACTGTGGTATATATGTACAATGGAATATTACTCAGCCATAAAGAATAATAAAATTATGGCATTTGCAGGCAAATGGATGAAATTAGAGAATATCATGCTACGTGAGATAAGCCAATCCCAAGAAACCAAAGGACGAATGATCTTGCTGATAAATGGATGATGATAATTAATGGGGGGTGGGAGGGAGGCAAGAATGGAGGAAGGATAGATTTTATAGGGAAAAGAATGGTGGGAGGGTGGGGGGATGGAAAAATAACAGAATGAATCAAACATCATTACTCTATGTAAATATATGATTACACAAATGGTACGTCTCTACATCATGTACAACCAGAGTAACAAGTCGTACCCCATTTTTTTCACAATAAAAATAAAATTGGGTCAAAAATAAGAAATGACTTTTTATTCTCTTTATTAAACGTGGCCTTTTTGTTTATGCACCTACTTATATCAACAATTCTGTCTTTTGGCATACTAGTCAAAGCGTATCTCTTCAAGATACCATGCAACATATTTTATCTAAAGCAGGGGAGTTTTTCTTTGTGGCATTTGAAAAATTTGATTTTCAGGGACCTTAGACACACTTCTATTAACACCAGACATTTATGTAACAGCCATATACTAAGGTGAGGATTTTCCTGAGTTAGGTCATGACTATGATGCCATAAAACTAATCAGCTAAAGGTATAAAACATCCAGTTTTATACCTTTAGTAATACATCAGGAACCACTAGAGTTCTATGAGACTGAGAAAACTTTTCAGTTGCCTGCAATCCTCAGTCCTGTCGGGTGCTGTGGGCCCTCCAGAGGGGCTTTCCTAGGTCCTGGAGAACAAGGTTAACAGTCAGTCTGCCAGTTTTTTGCTCAACTTTGCCAAAGCCACCTTCCTCTGCTTTAATGCTTCAGAAACCACAGAACTCTGCAAACATCTTTGCTCTTCATTCAACCTAAAGTGTGTTAAATACAGTCCTGCCATCAGTAGACATCCTGGGAAATTAAAAGGACAGAGAAAATTCCCAACTCATGAACTCAGAAACTGAAGGACAACCATACATATGGTCTAATTGCAGAGTCCTGGGTCTCTAGAATTAAGCCACTAAAGAGTTCAAGTTCTCATCCACTAATTCATTTAAACATTCTTCCGTTCATTCCTTTAAACTATGAAAATTGAGTTCGTTCTATTTGACTAGATTTGGACTAGGTATTGCTTATTTTTCTTTATCTCTAAAGACTGATGCATTCAACATTTTTAAAGCATCCTAGATTAAATAACACATGCACAATAACCTGTATGCGTGTGGTATTGTGCCAACCTAAACGTGTTATGACATTCAATCAAGGAGGAAACAAAAATTAACTAGTACCTTATTACTACCAAAAAAGTGAACATTTGGAATCTCAGAGTTTTTTTTTAATTTGTTTTTTAATTTTTTACAGACTGCATTTGGATTCATTGTACATAAATGGGGTACATCATTTCATTTCTGTGGTTATACACAATGCAGATTCATACCATTCATGTAATCATACATGTACATAGGGTAATGATGTCTCTCTCAGTCCACCATCTTTCATACCCCCAGCCTCTCATTTTTTTGTGTGTATGTGTGTATGCTATGCATGTCATTTGAAACGTGAAGAAATCTGTAATCTAATATCCAGATAAATTGACATTAGTATTTGAAATATTTAGAAGAACATTTAGGAGAATTGAGATGACTAGCAATTCTTGTTCAACACCTAAAAAACCTGCATGTGAATATCTGTCCTCATATCTCTTCATGAAATTTCCTCAACTGATAAAACCATTTTGATTCCTGATGATTTAGGAAAAAATGCTATTGAACAATTAAATCATCATTGCTATTAAAAAGATCGATGTTCCTTGGAAGTAAGGAACAAAGCAGGAAAAAAGAAAAAAGTGTGTACTTCTCTTTCATTTCTTCAATACCCAGAATTATGTGGAAATGTGCTCACTTAAATATCAAATTTAGTGCTATAATTTCATACATAAAATTTTCTAATTTTATGAAAATAATTTAATGACTATGAATTATTAGTGTGACCAAGAGGTTTGAACCATTGAGAGACTTGCATGAATCTGTGCACCTTGAGTTCAACGGGACTTCGAGATGACTTTCTAATCCAACCAGCTTAGATTTGCAAGTCTGACCAACTCGACACTC
Organism: Sciurus carolinensis; assembly: GCF_902686445.1. Lineage (NCBI taxonomy): Eukaryota > Metazoa > Chordata > Mammalia > Rodentia > Sciuridae > Sciurus > Sciurus carolinensis. Next base: position 75,697,780 of record NC_062219.1, on the reverse strand, counting down.
TTACACCAGGCCTCCCTACTGACAGCAGTGCTGCCTTCCTCACAAAGGCACTGGGGCAGAGAGGGGTTGACTTCTATAGGTTTATTGAATGCATCTCCTCATATAAGAAAATAAATGTAATTCAAATTTGCTTAGCTTGCTGTTTTTATAAGCTGTACGTGAAAACCCCAACCTCGGTGTAGCTTTCTATTAGTTCAGTTTTCAATGTCCTGTTGCCTTTCATAAACCCAGTATTTTTAAACAGAAAATTCTATATCAACTCTCTCCAATGATTAATGAAACAAAATCACAAGAATAATCATCAAACAAAGCTTCAAAGGAAAACTCATAACTCCACTTAAAAGAAAACTGTTAGGAATGAAAAGATTGGATTAACATTTGACTGTCACTGAATATAGTATTTAAAAATTGCATAGTTATGTATGCTATAGTTACAAATATATATTTCTATAAAACATTTGGGTCAACATTTGAATGAAAAAACAGGAATTATTCAAACAAAATATATTAAAAACAGGGCTTGTTCAATTGAAACAGGAGTAATATATCCCTCTCATATTCTAGAGCCAATGTCTCTGAGGTCTTTCTGTGAGCCAGGAGGGTCCAGGGAAGAATTTTACAGAAGAGAAAACTTAGTGAAAAAATTATGACTTCCCTAAAGCCCTGGTTTATGTGTGAGTAGTTCTTGGACTTGGGAATTGGGACTTGGGACCGCAAGGCCAGGGCTTTAGTTCAATTTTCACCACTGGTTTTAAATAATGTTGCATTTTAAAATCTCATAATTTAATTTTCTCTTTTTCTAGTGAGATAATATAACTAATAATAGAAAACACAGTGACAATGCCTGAGTATGTCATCACCTAGAATTGTTGGCTAAAATCCATTATAGTCATTCAAAGGAAAAAGAAATCTTCAAATTACCACATGTACTTTCTTTAATGATATTTGTTTATAATCCAGACTGATTCCTTCCATAGACTATAAAATTTTAATTAGGGATACTAAATATAATGCCAACAGTCTCCATCAATAACATCACATATTTCCATTTTTGAGACATGAGAAAAATTTCTGTATATTCAGAAAATAGCATTAAATTTTTGTGCATTCAGTTGTAAAAAGCATGATAAATTCTGTGTTTATCACTATCACATTATTGAATTATGATAATTTCAGTTTCCAATATTTGGCATGAAAAAAACTAAATAAATGTAAATAGTAGGAATCTGCACAATAGTATCCAGATCCATTCATTTATTGGCAAAAGTCATTTTGTATGGCTAAGTAATATTTATCAGTGTATATATGACACATTTTACTTATCTATTCATTTGTTGAAGGACACCTAGGTTGGTTCCATAGCTTAGTTATTGTGAGTGGAGCTGCTATAAACATTGATGTGGCCATGTCACTATAGTATGCTGATTTTAAGTCCTTTGGGTATATACCGAGATAACTGGGTCAGACAGTGGTTCCATGCCATGATTTCTGAAGAATCTCCATACTGCTTTGCAGAGTGATCACACAAATTTGCAGTCCCATCAGCAATGTATGAGTGTACTTTTTCCCCCCACATCCTTGCCAACATTTATTGTTTCTGGTATTCTTACCATTCTGACTGGAGTGAGATGGAATCTCATTGTAATTTTAATTTGCATTTCTCTAATTGCTAGAGATGTTGAACATTTTTTCATATATTTGTTGACCATTCATATTTCTTCTGTGAAGTGTCTGTTCAGATCCTTTGCCCATTTATTTATTGTGTTATTTGTTTTCTTGGTGATATTAATGCTCTATCTGAGGTGCAGATGGCAAAGACTTTTCTCCCATTCTGTAGACTCTCTCTTCACATTCTTTATTGTTTCCTTAAACTGTGAAGGAGCTTTTTAGTTTGGTACCACCCCATCTTGATTTTACTTCTTGTTCTTTAGGAGTCTTGTTGAGGAAGTGATGTGCTGGGACTTATGCTGACATGTCCCCCTGGAGCAGATGGAGATGTGACACTGCTTAGTCTTGGTTGCTGCCCCAATCAGCAGTCTTTCAACGACCTTCTCCTCCTCCTGACAGTCATGTTGTCCTTGTGATACCGCTGTTTACTGGTGACGAGTTCTGCTCCCTCTAATATTGAAGTTTAACATGCTGTAAGGAAAGGGGGCAACAACCGCTCTGGCTGTTTCGAGTTGGAAGGGGCAGCGTGGGGCAAGCAGTTTGGGGTTCCCTTTTAAAAATCGAGGGGTCCAAGGTAGAAGTTTGGTTGGGAAAGAGCAACTTATAAAGTCATCTGGGGATGGGTGCTTCCTTTTCTTCAACTGGAGTCTGTATTAGTACTGGAAGTTACCACTATATATTATCTGTTCTGTAGGTGATGGTTTATTATCACAAGTTACCTAGGTTGTGTCTTCTTGAAGCAGCTACTTCATTACAGACAGGTTTAGTTTGAAGAATAGCAGCTTGATAAATTCCCTGCTTTAAAGACTTGTATACCAGGGGTTTCAAGATGGCGGACTAGAGAGCGGCTGCATTTCATGTTGCTCCAGGACACAGGATTCAAAAGAGGAGATAGTGAGAGACTTGGGACCAACTCAGAGGCGCCGGGTGAGTCTCTCCCGTTGGGGAGGTGT